>NC_091096.1:5550000-5702500 GCF_024713975.1 Paralichthys olivaceus | reverse complement strand
AAAACGGCTGGTGTTTTATTTATGTTTTGACTCAAGGAAGATCCGGCGCTTGTGAATTATAGGTTAAGTTTACTTAAATATTCATATACAGACTAAGACACTGTGAAAAAAACCCTGAAATGTTTCACTTTTTGCAGCTAAAACAAAAATCTAACACGAGGAGCGAGAAAAAAAAAATCGGACAATTACTAGACCACAACAACACTTTGATTTTCCCCCAATTCACCATAATGCAGGAGAATTCTGCATCCCCCCGTCCACTAATGACCTTTTCTCTTTGAGCCGATAATTCCAGCTCTCTTCTGTCATTACCTATAATCATCTGAGCACCATGTGAAAACAAGGAAGCATCTGCTTTTATAGCTAGACAACCTCTCAAAACAACGAGAAAAGGTTTTCTTGGTTTGTGTTACTACACAACACATTAGCTTTGAATTGCTGGCGGCTCCACGAAATAGGTGAAAATAAACCACGAGGTTCAGACAAAAAGCATCTGGGTCAGGTACCCGCAAAAAAATAAGTGGATTATACACACATTTTGTATCATTTCATTTATTTATCTTTAAATCCGTATTTATATTTCAGCAGTCATTACTTTATTCTCTCACCTCAAAGTTTCCATCATCTTATTCTTAAAATATCTGTATTGTCTATATCTCCATTAGCATTTACTTCTTTACAGTGACAGTTTTGTTTTGCTGGCTCGACTTTCCTCTCACTGCAAATTATGTGTACTCATACTTTATATTAATCATATGCTCTTGTGTTTGACTGTTTTGTGTCTATCCATCTATGGATAGTTTCCACAGCAGCTGAGAACTAAAGTAGGAAATTAAGCTCTTAATATTGTCATGTGGGACATATGTTAAAAGCTCTAGGTGGGTTCGGCTTTGACTTGGTGATAATTGGGGGTAAAGGGTCGGGTCTGGTTCGAAGCTTCGGTGAAAGAATGGACGAGTGCAGGATTTTGATAAAAGACAAGAGAAAGTTTTCACTGAATCTTTGTCCCAGACTTTTTTCCTCTACAAGGCTGCCTCAAAAACAAAGCTGACAGAAATCACCTGGCTGTAAACCATGAACAGCTTAAATCCTCACACACATGTAGACACACACAGTCGCACAGCTCGGCTCTGTGGGGGCTTTGGTGCAGGAGCAGAGTGACAGCGACCCACAACACCACAAATGAACACACTTTTTACGATGAAGAAACCGCCGCACATCACACGCGTTACTTTTGACGCCGTCACCCGGCCCTCCATCCCAAACTTCATAACCTGTCGGGCTCTTTCTTGCCACACGGACGGACACACACTCTAACCTTTCCTCAGTGTCTGTAATCAGATATTGATTTAATGCAGCACTAGGTATCACATCCATCTCTGCTTTTCTCCACCTTCTCCGATATTTCTGTGCCTTTATGATATTTGTCCGCGGAGGCGAAGACACGCCTTTTGAGATATGGGCTACCTGGCCCTGTCGGGACAAAAATGAGATTTCTTTCTTTAATTTATTTGAGCAAAGACCATTTCTCTTGGAGGGAAATAAATAAAAAACAACGCCAGGCTGTTTGTAGCAAGGTGAGCACGGATCCAGACCATTGTACCTCCAGAATATTATCATGGTATTTCTTCTTGGGTGCATTATGTTTTCATTTGATACCCTTTTCTTTTCATTTGCCAGAGATCAGAGGTCACACTCAGCACCTCGGAGCAGCATCTGGATTTTTCTGTTTTGTTCAGGGCGTGTGTGTGTCTGATGGGAGACGCAACTACAATCATCATTATGGTAACGTTTAAATACTGACACTTTAAATTAAAACTGTTTCTGGGTGATTCCTGCTAACCCAGGAACCATGTTACTACATACCATGGAAACAAAATGAAAATGTAGATATTCTGTCTCAGTGGTATGTTTCATACAAACAAATAATCCACTTCACACTGTGATTTACGCAGAGGTAGAGGAGCCAAGAGGGTTTTAACTAATCTGCATCTTGTGGCTTTTTACTTGAACAGGACTCAACTCCCACGGCGAACATTAACGAAGAATAGCCTGTTTGAAATCTGTTTGTTTAATTTTGTTTGTGATGGTGCTAAATGAAACACGGCTATAAACTTCCCCACTGTTTAATGACCAGTTATGTTTAGTTATTATGATCCACACACTAAATCTGTTCCAATCTCTGTGTGGAAATTAAAAGAAAAAGAATACAAAATAAATTATAAAAGAAAGAGTTATGGGTGTTAACTCATATAAAAAAACTATATAATAAAAAGATCCAGCCTCAGCTTATTGAACTACAATTTTTCGCTGTGCTGAGGCTTATTCACTGTACCTGACAATATTAAGACTTTACATGGTCCAGTAAAAATTCTCTTTAAAAATGACTTTTTCAAATTAAAGAATTATTCTAAAAAGAAAAAGTCAGAATGAAGCTGAACAATGCAAAAGTATTTTAAAACGTCCTCTAAAGCTTTTTACCCACAATAACAATTTTCCCCAATTTTCTCTGCCAATTTTATTTCTAATGCAATTTTAATGTTATTTCGATAAAAAAAGAAAAAAAAGACGACTCAATAAAACACATAGACACACCCTTCAACTATACACGTTTCAAAAAAATAAATGAAATATTATCCTAACATTTATGATCATTATATATATTTGTGTTCTATTGTGTTGTCGTCTTTTATACTCTGCACCTGACTGCGAGCCAAGTTTCCCATCTGGGATAATAAAATGACAAAACTGAATGGATCTGAAACTTGTAATAAAAGAAAAAAAGAAAAAAGCTGGACAACAGATTTCTCGTAGTTTCTCCTTTCTATGAATCGAATTTAATCCAGCGTGTGTGTGTGTGTGTGTGTGTGTGTGTGTGTGTGTTTAGGGGAACTCCTTTATGTTGTCATTGCTGTCAATGTTTCTTCTTGTGTCTCTACAGTGAATTTATTCTCATTGTTTTTATCATAACTTTTATTATTTTGGCAGAAGAAGAAAACGATTCAATTGTTGGCTTAAGACTGAATGATGTGAGAGAGAGAGAGAGAGAGAGAGAGAGAGAGAGAGAGAGAGAGAATGAATTATTAATCACACTGTCTAATTATGGTGTGTGGCCCTGAGAGAGATATGATCCTGGGGAAATCACATCTAACAGTCATTTATCACAACAAATAGAGTGAAGAACACTGGTTAGAGGAGAAGAGAGAGGAGAGGAAAAAAAGAGCGGGCAGGAGAAAAAGGCCACCCCTCCGCTATTAAAATATGGTAAGAAGATGCAAGGATAAGAAGTCGAGAGGAAGGGTAACAGGAGAGTGGACCGCAGCAAATTAAGAGAAGCTCAGGGGAAACAACAGCCCCATAACAACTCCTCCATGCCCCCTGAAACTGGGTTTACAGGGCGACACATGCACCTCCAACAAGCATTAAATGTGTCAAACTAACCTTATATATCAACTATTATCAAGCACGCTCCTGACATTTTGCTTAGAGGCTGTGAATGAGAAAACAAATATCCGTGTCGAGAGTTTTTCCTGCCAGCCCCATTGTAAAATGTCGCCGAACGAGCCCATGAGAGAAATCAGGATAGTGGCCGGAGAATCACAATGATGAAAAACCGGAGCCACGTGCGTAGAAGAGTCCGACGCTGTGCTTCTCCGCAACAGAATTTACATGTCCTGCCACAAAAAGTGTCATCCTCATTAGTTTGAAAGGTTGAAGTAGCTTCTAGCAGAGCAAATTACAACAGTTTTGTTAGAAATTTTAGCAATATCTGCTTTTAGTTTAACTGTGAATGTTCCTCTGAATTTGTTTTTGACGTACATGGTTGTGATTCTTTGTATTTTGCAGTCAGACCTGATTGAGCCTGATGAAATGCAGAGGAAATGATGAGGCAGATTTCATGGCGGCTGAGTCGCATCCATTTGAGGACATGAGCGAGCTGTCCATCCCTCTGGAAGTGAATTCTTTCTAGACTGGAGTAACAGCACCTTATGTCCATGGAGTTTATGACCTGGTCCCCAAAGTGCCATAATTAAGACTTGCAACGACCCTGAATAATGAGTGTGGGTGTTTGCAGGATCAGGTCGGCACATCATTTGGTTTCTAGTTAGTATTTACTTGGACTATAATTACTGCGGCTACTTTTCCATTTATGTTATTCTGAGGTGATGTGAAAAACATGTTCACCTCAAAAATCACTTTAAGTAGAGGTAATTAATTGCTTTTTATTTATTTTGATAAGCTTGGATATTTTCTGACACGATCATAACACATCTCCTTCTCAGAAGCAGGAGGAACAATGACTACACATGGAAGCTGTTTTAAAGTGCAAGTGTAATGAGAGAGCAGCCTGATGATTACTGTTGCAGAACACCTTCATTAAGACCTAATGATCTTATACAATATATTGATAAAGCTCTCAGATATGGTGATGGCCCACAGGAGCCTTCAGGGACCAGTTAACACAGTCTGATGCTCTCCTCTTCACACACACTGCTCTGTCCAATCAAGCTCCACTTCTGGGATTGTGCCATTGCGTATATTTAGCCACTAATAATGTGCACGGGGGACATCTGAGCTGTGCCATGATGTGCCGGGCTGTGCCGAGAGAGTGACTGAATCAGGCCAGGTATCAAATCCAGCCTGTCAGCCGTGCAGACCGAGGGCCCACTCAGGCCTTTAAAAAAAAAAAAAAAAAAAGCACACTCAAAAAAAACACCAACTCCCAGAAGGCCGAGCACTTCGCCTCTACGCCTTCTCTCCCTGACAGCTCAGAGGGAGGTGGGGTGATGACGCGCGTGAATGCGTGTGTAGGAAGCCACGGCTCGGGGAGAAGGAGGGAAAATCAGAGTGATAGAGTGACAGAAAGGTTGAATAGGCGTTGGGAGAGTTAGGAGTCTGGAGGACAGATGGTTCACTGACAGTGAGAGTTTCTACTCACCAATAGGGATGTATGTGTAGGTGTGTGTTTACACTGTACATGCATGTGTTTGTGTGTATCTATGGTGCGTCTCGGAGGCGACGTGCCAAGATCTCACCGTGCCCGAAGCCTCCAATGTCAGATGTTAAGTGGTCTGGCCACAGAGTGAAACAAGCCCACGGGTTCAAATCCCCTGCACACACCAGTGACCCCGTCAATCAAACTCCCAGGGTCAGAGGGAGAGGAAAAAAAGAGAATGAGGGGAAGGAGAAGAAAGAGGCAAGAGAACGGCATAAAAAGAAGAAAGGAGTGGGGGGGGTGAGGTGAGGTAACAAAAATAAGCAAAGAATTTGATAGAAAACGTGTAAAAGTTGTGGAAACGCTGAATGCCCCACTGCGTGTGCATTCTGGTGTGTGTGTTTGCATTCATGCATCTCAAATGACAGCTCCTGCCAACGCTGTTTGTCCTGCATAGGGCAGAGTTCAGCTTTTTGAAAGGTCTTTGTACACACACACACACACACACACACACACACACACACACACACACACACACACGCACACACACGCACACACGCACGCACACACCCAACCACCCACGCAGTGTTCTTGGAGTCAATTGCCAAGTAAATGCTGGGACACTTTGTGTGTGTTGACACCTCTGGCATTAGAACACTTACTGTCGATTAGAGCGGCGGGCGGGCAGGTCACTTTATGGAGGAGACGGTGAGAGACAGAGATAAAGGAGACAGTGGCAGGGAGCGGGTGCAGACTTGATATTCCTGGATGAGACGTCTCACAGTAGAAGAGTAAGTCAGACTTGCACACATATAACCGATGGGAGAAAAAGCAGCTGTGAATACCAAAAACTCCTCAATGCTTCCACTGACCCACATTGAATTTAAACACAAACAGCCAGATCATCTTCCCCTCTGTGGGTCCCTCGGCCCCCAAACATTCACGACTTCGACACATTCATCCTCAAGTCTTCAGATAGCCAAAATTAAATATTGCCGTCACGTCTGCCACAAGGGAGACGCAGCTCTCGCTTGTTTCTGCGGGGATCATACTTATTTTTCTAGATAGTGAAAAGCCTGAAAGCAGCAGAAAAAAACCCCATATATATATATATATATATATATATTCTTTAACTACAGATTTATTAATACTGCGTTATTAATACACACAACATATTCAAAGACACAGTCAAACACAACAAACGCAATTTCGGCAGTCAAAAGGTAAAACCGGTGTTCCACACCACATAACATTTGTCACACATCCATAAACTTTGACAGCTATAATCTACTCAGGTCATATTCAAGTCAAAGGGACAACTGGTCAAATCATAAACAAATTCCATAAAGGAAGACGTGAGATAGATGCTTGATTTGTAAGTTTGCTTTTACCTTTTACCACCGAATTCTGAACAGTTCATCCAAATGAATGTTTGTATGAAATTTGAAGACATTCTCTGTTGATGTTCTTGAGATATTATGTTCACTAAAATAGGACAGACGAATGGACAACCCGTTGCAGGGATGGACGATATCAGGTCTTCAGGGGACGGATCTCTGCTTGAGAAATGTGGCTTGATTGAATTTAAGTGGACTACTGGGCAGAGGTACGTGATCTAATGAGTGTCATTCTAATAACGTGCTTATGGTCAGATTAGTTTTAATAAATGTCCTGTGTTGTGTCGAATCCCTTATTATTTATCTTCACCAGTTAATGACATCATTTGTAAATATAATCTGTGAGATGACACATCGTACATAACGACAGTAATTGTTCTCTCACCTCTTCCACAGAGATGCTCACATGAACCCACACTGCCTCGAGACGCGATGCTGAACAGTTGCTGTTATGAAGCAGATCACGTGTGTAAATATTGTGCAGGCTGTTGTTCAGAGGAGCATGTGTGTGCATGCCTCCCTGGATGATGGTCTAAAGGTTAAACTCAGGCAAGTAGATGCTTACAGATGAACTTCTCAAAAACAAAACCCTCATATATAATGAAACTTACTAAAAATAACATTCACACGACGTGTACTTGACCCACAAACAGTGCTGGATTTAAAGTTTAAGTGCCTGGAAGTGGTAATATTTCCATATGGTATTGATTTCTCTGTCTTATTGCTCAGTTTTTCAATTAACACCCCTCTACACACACAAATAATTTCAATGAAAATATTATAAAATATTACAAATCCCCATCTATTAATATTCCTGGGTGTGAAAATGTACAACGTGAAATACTGCTGGAACGTTTCGACATGAATCAAAAGCTAAGTGGAGCAGATCAGAGCAGGGCAACAGGACTTTGCAGGCCATGTGCGTAAAAAGGAGCATTGATGATTGAGAGGGGGGGGGGGCAATGAAGGTAGAGGGTGATGAGGGGAATAAAGGAGAAGGTGAGGAAAGATGAAGAAAGGAGCAGAAGAGAGGGAGAGCGGCAGAGACCCAGACAGTGATTGAATGTTGTTATTGTGGTTGGGGAGGAATAGGGAGAAGGCAGTGAGGCGTTTCCTTATCACATTGAAGGTGTGTGTGTGTTTGTGTGTGTGTGTGTGTGTATGTGTGTGTGTGTGTGTGTGTGTGTGTGTGTGTGTGTGGAGAGAAGAAAAGGAGACAGAGGGGAGACACCAATCTTTCACAGAAGTATACAATCTTATCGATCCAAACTCTGTCTGGGAATTTAGAATAATGCATGCATTGTGTGTGTCTGTGCATGAGTGTGTGTTGCACGTGCATCACACAAAGCTAGAGGCTGAACCTTGGTGCACGTACGATTCAGTACATTGACCATATGACTTTGTCCACCGATGTACTCTTAGGCCTTATTAGACTGTTGATGGCACTGGTGCCTTCCAGTATACACTATTAACCATCTGGCAGTTTATTTAATCCTTCATTAACTATTAATACAAATGCCTTTGTTTTTGTACACACACACACACACAACAAGTCACTCTTCAAAGCTTCGTCATGGAGTTTTTAAAAAGAGACACATTAAGCTGGAGTTTTGGAATTGTGAGCTGCCACATGGCGGTGCGTTCCATTGACGGAGCCACCGGACAGATAAAAGCGGAGAGAGAAAAAAGTCAGAGACACACAGAGGCAGACAGAAAAATGAAAAGTCAATGTGCAAGAGAAGAGGAGAGATAGAAGGAATACAGACGGAGAGAGAGAAAGAGAAAGAGGGAGGAAAATGAACAGCCTATCTCCATAAAAGTAGCTGAGCTTCTCAAGGTGGGAGCCGGGCAGCTAAAAGTCAACAGCTGGAGAATGGATAGGACTGATTGAATTTATAGGAGCCGCTTCTTTAGATCAATGCCGCACACTCACACACACACACACACACGGACACACACACACGGACACACGGACACACACACACACACACACACACACACACACACACACACACACACACACACACACACACACACACAGTGAGAGAAAAGCGCATGTTCATAAATTCACTTCCTCTCTGCAGAATTAGCAGGAGTGGAAAACAGCAGCAGCATGAACAGTCTTTGATTTGGAATCTTTGTTAATTTGTGGTATATTCACTATTTTCTCCATCAACACGTCCCTCGACCAAACGTACCTGGCTCCATAATGATTTTCTAAATTGTATGTGTCCTGAATGTCTGTGTTGCTTCAGGATTGGGGCATCAAGATGTTTCTCCAGTGGTGGAAAGCATCATCATTTTATTACTTCTTCCACTGAAGTTAGCATGCTAACCAGTTAGCTGCAGAGTCACTGTAGCGTCCAGCCAGTCCTGAAGAATCAGCGCTGCTCATAGGGCAGATTAGAACCTCTTGTTTTGTAAATGCAATGCTGACTGAAGCTCTTGGTGAGATATTGCTTTTGGCCGATGAGAAACTTATATATAGCACCTTTGATATTAAGTCAAAATGGTCATTTTGGTGGTTCAAGTTTAGATTTTTCCTTAAATTGCCATCTTTAGATTGAATTAATTAATCTTTTAGTTTATTATTTATATATTTGTATTTATTAGACATTATACTAATGCTTTTTTGATTTGAAGGATACAGTGAAGGTCTATTATTAGTATAAATTACAATCTCCATGTCAAGTTATCACTTGCAGAGCTGGCACTTACTGTTGCTCTTCCATAAAGTTGGGGAACATGTGGGATACAGATTACAACAGATATATTTGGATTTATAGTCCAGTAGAAGAGTAAACTCCATAACTGTTGGATCCTAAATTTCTCATCATGTGAAACACAAACACAAATATAACATGCAAGCACACACACAAACTTTTGCTGAGCCTAAGTGGTGAGTCCAGCACTATTAGTTACTGATAAAAAATGAGGGCAGGCAGGAAGACAGCGAGAGAGAAGGGAGAGTGAGGAGAACGGAGTGCGGGGGCGGAGGGAGCACGAGGGAAGAAGAGAAAATTAGGAGAAGAACAGAGAGCTCTTTGCAAATCTGTGTGTGTGTGTGATAGAGAGAGAAAGAGAGATGAGAGAGAGAGAGAGAGAGATGGTTAAAGAGAGAGACAGGGACTTGGTTATAGTGAGAGAGAGAGAAAGAGTGACAGTGACAATAAAAGATGTCGAGGGAGAGAGAGACAGATCGAGGCTGAGAGTTAGAGACTGAATAGGAAAAGGTGTCACATGCACGTTTGCTGTAATTCATAGCAGATGTACTTACATCCTACAGAGTGTGTATGTGTATGTGTGTATGTGTATGTGTGTATCCACTCTTCATCTGTTTGTGTGTGATCGCTGAGTTCCACTGAGGGAAACCTTTCCAGAGACTCAGGAACCTGTTTGAGAACTTCACCTTCATTTCATCAGGAGGAATCAGAGCTTTAACTTTAAATCTGCACAAAAAAACCTCTCTCTCCAAAACACTGTTGAACAGTTTTATTCCTGAGAGGCCGGTGTGGGTAATTTAAGAGAATGTGTGGTGTTCACCCATTTTCTGTTTGGTTCGTAAATTAGAGTGATTGAATTGAAATTGATATCACAAACAAATATCTATATAAATTCAATATAAATTTATCTATATAAACTGAGATTGATTCCAGCTCCTTCCTCCCATAAGGACAAGCGATATAGATATTAGACATAAATTCTATAAATTAATATCATTATCTTTTTAATTTTTTTGTCACAGGAGCCTACGGGCAGCTGTGGCTCAGGAGGAAGAGCGGGTTGTCCACTACCCATAATGTTCGGTTGATCGATCCCCGACTCCACCCGGATGCTGTCCAGAGTGTCCTTGGCCAAGGCACTGAACCCCACCCCCACATTGCTGTTTGACAGAAAAAGTGCTGCGTAGAGAGGCGCTGTCTGAAAGTCAAGAGTTTTCCTCGTAGTGTAAAACACTTCGAGTGGTTGATAAGACTGTAAAAGTGTGATATAAGTACACGCACTTACATCTCTCAGCCCTCTCGCTGCCATCATGTCATCCTGAGGTTTATTCTCTGGTGCAATGAAAAGAGTAACTTCACCTCCTGGGGTCAGTAAAGTATCTCAGTATCTTTATTTCTCAGTGATACCAGGTATTGACGGCTTTGCTTTAGAGAAATGCTTTTCCTTTAGCAAATACCTTCATGTGGCCTTTACTATTCTGTCCGTTTCCATCACACTTCACAGCTGTTTTAAAATTCTTCTTACCACTCTCATGACATTTTTTGGCATTTTTCTACATGCACAAAATTGAAAAATATTGAGGCAGATTTAAGTGGTGATTTTGGAGCTGTTCAAATCTGAAGAAAGTTAATCAAATCTCACAGAGCACCTTCTTGTTAAGGTCGTGTTCATCTGTCTGCAAAGAGTAAAACAGAAAAAAGACTTGTAAAACCAAGTTTCAAAGAATTCTTTAAAAAGAAATTTAGGATCAATCTGAAAATGATCATCATGAGACCAACTGACATATACATATACACATATATACATATATACTGTATATTATATAACACTCACTGGATATGTACATACAGTATAATTATCTATATAGGTTTGTGGTAAGAGTCGTAAAAGGGCGACAGATAAAGAGGAAGTTGAAACGAAGCACTGGTGTGTGTGACAGAAAAAATAGGAAAATTAATCTGCCATGCATTTATAAATACAGATTTTAAAGGTTGAATAAGTGTGAGTGTGTGTGTGTGTAAGGATAAATCTTCCATGAACCTTTAAGTACAAAGGTGGAACAAGTGCGTGCTTGTGCATAAGTCTGTGTGTGTGTGTGTGTGTGTGTGTGCTCATCATACTGACAGCATGCACAAGAGGAAAGCGAGAGAGCGAGTGAGTCAGTGGCTGTCTGTGAGGATCTCATGTGATTAATCCCAGGCACATGCCTTGCTCAAGGGCATAGCAACCCAACATATTGGCATGACGGATTAAAAGCATCAACGTAAATCCCCTTTTCATCACAAGAAAACGGAAACTGTGTCGGCATTAAAAGAGCAGCGACGCCATTGTTTCTCTCTCTCCTCACTCTCTAGTCTGGGAGAAGTTTTTTTTTCCATCTTTAAAAACTCCAAGAAGCAAAACTTTATCCTTGTTACTGAAAACATCAAGAAAAAAAGCCAACAGCAAATTAGCAGATTACAATCGAAGCACATCCATTATGAGCAAATGAGTTGGAATGAAAATTAACTGAAAACTTAAATGTTTAAAAAAGTTATTCAGTCGCTTTTTAAAGGAGTGTGTGCTCATGTGTGGGTACACAACATGATTATGTTGTATTCAACAATAAACATAGAAAGAAAACTTGTTGCACGTTAACCCCCCTCCTCTTTTCGGACAACCCCCTCTCCCTAAAGTCATATTCCAGTCGTAGCCCCGTTTCATTTTCACTTCCTCCCTCCCAGCCCACTCTCTCTAAAAGCACATTATTAGCCACTTATCTGGATTTGGCATAGCATCGATTAACAATGAACGAGCATAAAACATCCGGGTCGATGCCCTTTTTTCGGTTAGCATTCCATGCTAATGTCCCTGGCCATTTGTAGGGACATGCTAATGTGCTAATTAGAGCGGAAGAAATGTTTAGCCTTAGGGGGGTAAAGTTTTGGCTCAGGATCTGAAACCCAACACACACATGCACAAGCAGACAGAGAAACACAGGTCACTGAAGGTGACGCTACCTTGACTTTCATATTCTAGGTGTTTTGCAAAAACGTTTACTTGCAGACGAAGACACAGATTAACGTCGTCTTCACACAAACCATTAGATAGTTCAGATTGTGCAGCCAGAGATCAGGTAACAGTGCTTTCAGTTTGAAAGAGTTTGAAAACAATGCATCAAATTAGGGTTGGGGGTTTCCAGCGGCTACAGGCATATTTACAGTTGTACAGTAAATACACAATGTGCAAATGTTACATACAAAAGTCTTGTTGTAGAGAATACTGTATTGTAGTAGAAGAGGTGACAGATCGCTCTCTCTGCTGCAGGTTTAACATCTTCTTCTGAAGCATGCTTATCCATCATGCATGCATGTGAGGGCACATTATGATGCCTGCCTACACATCTGTTTAGTTCCTACATGCATGTACTAAAGCCTCAATGCATGTGTGTAGAACATGGATGCTACAATTCAAGAGAGGTCAACCACAAAGATGGCTCAGGGGTGCAGTTTGACATATTTCACACACCTGGAGAACTTAGTGCTATTAAATGAAGCGAATGAAAGAATGGGTAAGTAAAAGAGATTGGTTCTAAATTAAACAAAAAACACAATTATATTTCAGTCTTAATATTAATTGAAAGTCTCGGAGCTATAGGAGATAGAGCAGTTAATACTAACATGTCTCAGAACCGTCAAATTTATCAGATGGTAGAAAAACTGCGGCTATTAAATATAATGGAGAATTCACTCCTAGCTATTTAACAAGTATTAGTGTTATCACAGTTTGCTCTGAATAAAGTAGAAAGTATCATGATGTGTTTTCCTGAAGCTGTGACATAGATGTTTATTTGTAAAGAGATGAATTGAAATAGATTGTCTGTGTTTGAGAGGTTTAGTGTTCTTTGTTGTCGTACTGCTTGTGTTGTGTATCGTGAGTCTTAGTGTGACTGTAAATGTTATGGATGTGTTTTATAGTACACGCTGTTATTGAAGTATAACAGAGCCCCAGAAAGAGCAGCTACTGTTACGACACAAAGAATAATGGGCCTCAACATAAACGCGCCTGTAAAGATGTTAATCACATGTACAAGCGTGCAGGCAAAGCTAAATACATTTGGAGCAAAATGGGGGAATGGAAATGCACAATTACTCATGAAGCTCAATCAAGGAGAAATGACGCCTTCTCACCAGGTGGTTGAGAGGCATTTTGGTTTTTAACATATGATTATATTGTTAAATGTGCGTGATTAACAGGCCTCTGCAACTGGAAATTGCGATAAAAGAAATAAAATGTAAAAACAATGATGATTGTTTCTATATTTGATTCAAAAATCAAGTTGATTAAAATATATAGTTATTTGTGCCAGCACATTTTGAAGAACCTAAAGAAAACCTCCTTCCTCTGGGCTACTAAAACACCTCAGAGCCAACAGTCATATCACGCTCACAATCATATCAGCATTTTCCTGTTCCGCTTTCTCCTGGTTCCCATGATAGTCTGTGCACTTTGCTTCAAATGACACCTCCAAATGTTGAGCCAGACCTTACAGCCGCCTGTGTGATGCCCAGAAAGATCTTTTTGAGATTAAACTCTGTTAAGATAAGTAAGTAGCTGCTGTTGATCGATGTCAGTGACACTAACATCGGCACACGAGAGATCAACAGATGATTAAGTGGTTGCCTAGCAGCGACATTAAAGCCCTCACTCAGTGGCACAGATCACACCTCATCGCTCTATCTGCAAAATACATCATTTCTAATCCAGAAGACCAAATGATGTTGTTTTTACCTGAGTTAACAGATGTGCACGATGTCACTGTGCGTATATTTATGTCTGTGTGTTGGCAAAAGAGAGAGAGGAGTCAGAGTCAATTTCAGAAAAGTATCAATAATTAGGTGATGATCAAAAACAATTGAACGTACGGACACAGCGGAGAATAAAATGTGTACGTCCCAGACCACCTCTAAAGTGTCCCGTTAACACCAGGTGTGAATGGGGGTCAGTGGCATCAAGATCAGAGCTTCACGTTCACAGAAGCCTTGAGGTGCGGGCTCGCATTTAAGGAATACACTTACACTGGGTTTTGTTTCTATCAGGCTTCAGGTAGTTATTTGTCTTGTGAGAGCCACCAGCTGGAGGTCAAAGTTCCCACACGTTTCTGTTTTCCACTTCATCACAGAGACTACAGCGGGACTGCACAGTGAATTCTCTATGAGCAAAACTTGCAGTAATTGCCCAACACACACACATCCCCCCCCCCACCCCCCTACACACACCTTTGTTTCTGTCTGGTTTTTAATGCAGCATAGCGCTTCCTTTTCACCTCCCTGTCTCTGGCAGTTTTTCACTGGATCTGACACCGAACACAACCTGTAAAACCCTTGCCTCAGCAATGTCGGGTGGGGAGGCAGCAAAACTGTGAGAGAGAGAGAGAGAGAGAGGAAAATAGTGAGGTAGAAGATAGAGGAGAATGAAAGAGGCAGACAGATGGCAAAAGAGAAAACATTGTGAAGAGAGGAAAGAGAAATGCTTGTTATCACCTCACTGGCCCAAATAAATATAAGATGATACACCTGACTGATAATTAGTCTCAGGGGCATCAGTGCCTCTATGTGTAAGACAACACGTGTGTGTGAGCACGTGTGAATGTGGGTCTGCGAGTATGTTTGTAGGTTATGGTGAAATCCTCTAACTGTTTGTGTGTGTGTGTGTGTGTGTGTGTGTAATGGAAAAGAGGGCAGAGGCCTTTGCATGTGTCCAAGCTAATGGGTATCCTGGCACACATAATCAGAGCCGTTAATCACAGAGAGAGAGATGGAAAAGAGAAAGAAAAGAGGTTTCCACTGATGCTGAAGTGAGGCAGCAAGGAGCGAGAGAGAGAGAGAGAGAGAGGTTGAGAAGTCAATAGCGGTTGAAAGGGAGGGTGTGAGGGTGAAATGGGACAGAGCCGACATTGCATTTAATAGGTGACCTATTCCAAAGGTTAATTGTTGTATTTTCTTTGGCCATAAGCACATGTGCACTCCCATCTCAAAGCAAGAGAGAAAAGACGAGCAACGTGCGTCGACGAGCGCTGACTTTAATTACATGGAGGAAGAGGAGAAGAGATGGAAAAGGATGAAGAGACAGAGGGATGGAAATGGATTTTATTTGTTGTGAACTAACTTGCATCACCACCAGGCTCAAGTCAAATCCTTAAGGGAATATCCGATCTGAAAAACAATCCTCATAAGCATTATTTATTGTTGCAGTCTGAACCAATATCTGTAAACATGGGGAGATGTGCCAGTTTGATTCCACAGTAGATAAGACGTATACGAAAGCACACACACGAGCACCCATCAGGAAAATATCACAAACTCTTTTTCCTTCACACACTTCCTGTCATTAAAACATTATCACTCTCTGCCTCAGGGCGACGTTATTTAATTGTCCCCACAGACTATTTATGGAGTCTGTTGTTTGTAATTTCTCTGCTGTGTTTAGTTTAATTTTATGTGTGCACTCTTTTTATTTTTCTTCTCGGGGTGAGTTATTTTTTGCAACACCAGTTGGGGTTTTTATGTCTCACCTGCACATATTGTAAATCCACTGTTTTTTCCAGGGTCTTGCCATTTGTTCATGCAAATGAATGAAACCATAAATTAGAAACTCTGAGCAAATGAAAGAGAAGGACCCAGAAGCCACTGTTGGATTTAATCATGAAAACGTAGTTTGTTTTTGCTGACAAAAGTACATATATACACTGTATATACATTACTGTATATATTACCATATATAATGTTACCCTGTATAAATGTATCCTCAACATGCACTCTTATAATACATACACACACACACGCACACACATGCACACGCACACACACACACACACTAATCAAGCTTCTCTTCCATTTAACCCCAGCAAAATCTTTCTCTGTGAGGTGTGTGTATTCATCTGTGTGTGTGTGTGTGTGTGTTTGTGTGAGGTAATTAGGTAATCAGCAGCTGTGGCAGACAGGAAGCTGCTTGTTAAGAAACTGGAGTGAAGATGGAGATAGGACAAAAAGAAAGAGCCACAAATAAACTGAAAGAAATAACGGGGGGGGGGGGGGGGGAGTCTGAGAATGATGGAAGGATGGGGGGGGGTGAGAAATAAAAGAGAGAAGGGGGGGGGGCATCAGATGTGAGAACAGGTGTTGTTGGCATGTGCTTTGAAAAACATGCAAACTTTTTCATGAGCAGGAGGAACCAATTACTGACAGCTTGAAGGAAGGGAAGTTTTTCATTGTCACACCAGTTTTATCTGAGTGTTACCAAGAATACGCAGATAAAAAATCTTCCTTGATTACCTGCCAGGTTTGATGGAGTGGGAATATAAAAAGAAAACACAACAACCAGTGGTCAACACAGTGAGAGACATATTCATGGAGTGGTACTAAAGCCGTACTGTCTTTGAGAAAGACCAGTTTAGAATATAGTAAACATCATACCCTCAGGATACAACTGCTGTTTTACTTATGCTGTGGTTAGACATTACTTTCCATTAAGTATTTTGCACTTCTCCCTGCACCTTTAGTTGTGCTGTCACCGAACACAAACCTGATGTACTACGTCTACTATGTTTACATCGGGGATTAGAGAGAAATGTTTGGTACCGTGTCTGATCGACTGAGGAAAACAAAGGACGGACAAATGGAGCAACTTGTACTGTTGCTGTTGGGTATGGACCTTCTTCTAATCTAAGAAAACTTTCCCATCACCATCAATCAACAAATGATGAGTTCTTTTCTTTTAAACATGATGAGATGTGAATAAAAGTAGATAAACTTAGAGAAATGTAAATGTTCAAAATGTTAAACTACTACTACAGAACACTGCACATGCAGTAGTGCACTTTCTAGATGAAGGAAAGGGTGGAGAAGTAACTAAGTACATTTACCAAAGTCCTAGTAATGCTGTTTAATATTTACCTACTAACAAACTTACTATTTCTCTACTTTTATAAATGACTTGTCTCCTCTGTTCTACCTAAGAAAGCTATAAATAAGCTACAGATCGCTCAGAATGCAGCAGCTCGTGAACCAACCAGGACCCGGAGGAGAGCGCACATCTCTCTTGTCTTAAAGTCCCTTCAGTGGTTGCCTGTCACTTTTGGAATTGATCCTCTTATTGGTGTTCAAATCACTCACTGGACCAGCTCCTGAATACTTATCAGACATGCTCTTAAGGTTTACTCTCTCCAGATCACTCAAGTCCTCTGACACCGGCCTGTTCCTTGTTCCCAGGGTGAAGCCAATGAATTACAGGGAACCATTTCATGTCTGCGGTCCTGTCCTCGGAAACAGCTCCAGGAGCTGAGGGAGTTACGGAACATACTTTTTGAGCTTTTTTAGCATTCTCTTGATTTTTTGTATTGAGTTTATGTATCTATTGTTATTTTATCCCATTTTAACCTTTTTTCTTTATAATTTCCTTTTTTATCTTCTTATAATTGTTGAATTAAAAAAGAAACATCACCAAACATAAGTTCATAATTCAGTTTCTGTTTTAATATTAATGTAATTTATCCAACCTGTGGGACCTGTACTTGCTAAAATTAAAACTTTATCAAAGTCAGTTGAACTCAGCTGCTGGGCTGTTCGCATTTCCAGAATAAAACCGAACGATGGTGCAGTGCCAAGTCTGGACTCAGCTTTCCTGTTTGTATTTTTAGCCGGTGCACTGGGGTGTAAATGCTTGAAGTAACAAACCAAGGTGTAAATTGCCTCTTGCAAACTTTTTCAGCGAAAACAAAAAAACTACATAAAAAAAAAAAGTGATGTGTTTTTGGGCTGAAAAGCGTTTGGAACGAATAAAAGAAAAAGTGGGTCAGTATCTCTTTGAATGAAAAACAAGAAACATGTAATCTTATCAACACAAAACCCAGGAGACATGATGCCGTGAGGACATTTGATTGGCAAGCCTTCTCCTGGAAGCATTAAATAAATGGATTTTAAGATACAACCTTGACGCTGATCCTATCTCAGTCCCTCTCCTTTCCCAGTTCCTACAGGAATTTACCAACCTTAGATCAAACAGCAATACATTGAGTCTTAACCTTTGTCATTCCCTCCATCCTGTCCGCTTTTCTCTCTGCATCATTCTACCACTGTTGGCTGGATGTTAAACGGAAATGTGTTAACAGGAGCCTCAAAGCAAAAAACATTGTCCCGTCTTCCATCATCCTTCTCTTACCTCGGTGTCTAAGCACGGAAAGACGACCAGGCAAAGAATTCAGCTTCACTCCCTCTGTCGCCATCCTCCTTCCTATTGCTAAAAATACGAGCATTCATCAGACCCATGAAGAAAATGGATGTAAAATTGGTTTCCTCACATTCAGTTTCTCCCTCCCTCTCCTTCCCACTACACCTCCTCCTCTTCTCTTCTATATAAGGCGACTGTTAAAGTATAAAAAACACTCAGTCAAAGGAAAGAGGACGATCCTCCCCTCCTTGCACTGTCTGCACACATCTCAGTTTTTAACATCTCCTTCCTTCTTTAAAGATCTTTTTGTTTGCCTCCTATATGCTGTCTCAGTTTAAGTTTTTTGTTTTCAAAATGTCTATATATAGATATATAGTTATATAGATATATAGCTATAGGCTACGGCTATAAATTGATCGTGATCATGTTTAAAAGAAACCGATGAGTACTGTCGTTGAACAATCAGCAACTTCTCTTTCTTCTTTAAGCTGTGGTGACCCTGATCCAACTGTTCAAACATCTTTGAAGCTCTGTAACAATGTCATAGTATTTACCTCGTCTACATTTCTATGGTCACCACAATTTCGGCCGCTTACCTGTAAACTGTTTTTAAGAATTTGCGACTGATATTGATTTCTTCTCTGTTGGTGCCTTTACTCCCTTTCTTCTTGTTCTCAAAAAACCAGAATTCATCAGCTTGCCACAAGCCAAGAATACAGTTCTCCAAACATCCCTTCCAAACTCCATTAGCCCCTCCCTGCTCGTTAAAAGACAATCTTCTGTCCCATATTCTAACAAAGTAGTTTTCCTCAAGTTTTCTCCTTTCATTTTTGTCCTTTCAGTAGATTCTTTTAGTCTCCTCCTGGGAGACAGAGGCGCCCAGTCCCCTCAGTTTGTTTGTGTCGTTCGTTTGCTCGAGCATGCTTGAGAGCGCTCAAGTCAAGGACACAAGCTTGGTTTTTGATTTACACGATCAAAAGAATTAATTAAAAAGTAGCAATGGGACCCTGGGGTGCTCGCCATCGAGGGAGGGGAGGGAGGTGAAAGCAGGAGGGCAGAATGAAAGAATGGTGCTTACTGGAAAACGGAGGGACAGGAAGGACAACAGGAAAAAGAGAAGGGCTGGGTGAGAACGATCAGAAAAGGAGGACAAGCTGTATGGCGTGAAAGAGGGAGGCCAGACATGCAGGATGCCGGGAGGGAGGGAATGGGAATAAGAGAGCAAACAGAGAGAGACGAAGGGAAATAAAAGAGCGTTGGGATATCTCCAACGTTTGACACCTCTTCGCCAATACACATAAACACGTACACACACTCAACCACACAAGGGACAGGAGTTAGTGTTAGCGTCGGCACTGCCACTCGCTCTGTGACACTGTACATCTCTAAGGAGAGGGATTCGAACAGGCGGGGTCTACGTAGGTCGCCTTAATTAGCCACACATCCCACTACGCAGGGCCCCCAGGGGGTTTAACAGGGGCATGGAGAGTGTGGAGACGAAGGACAGGGGAGGCGGAAGGGAGGGAGAGGAACAGGAGTGGGAGCGGTGAAGAAATGGGTATTAGAGTAAAGGGAATAAGCCAATGGGATTGGAAGGTTATTTAAAGCGTGGCCTACAAAGACATTTGGAAAAGTACAGTGTGTGTATTTGCATGGGTGTTTATGTGTTCAGGTATGAGTGGATGCATGAAATGGGACCGATAGCGTGCACGTGTATTTACTTTACAGTCAGGATGAACCCTGTGATCCCACACAGCTTATTTAATAAATACAGTGTGTGTGTGTGTGTGTATGTGTGCATCCACACTTGCATACATGTATACATATGTGTCGGGCCTGGTGATTGAGTATGCTCAGGTGAGTGACAGAATGATGCTAGCTGAGGCCGTACACATACACCCCATCCATATTTGCGGGGCCTAATTAGCCAGCCCGGGTCATCGCTCAAGGCTATGACAGAGTGGTGGAGCACAGGAGCGCTCGCCATCACATGTAATGAACACAATCGCTGCCTTTATCTCACTGAATCCCACTTCATCCCGACTGTCTTCATGTCCCTTTCCCTGTAATTGACAGCTAATGCTTTCCTCCTCATATATAGAATGTGCCACGAGGTGGAATATCACAGGATCCCTCTGTAGACGTGTCGGTGTTACGATGCACTTTTTAGACTGAAACAACGTAAATAGTGTTTCAGGCTGACTGTCTCATGGGTCAACTCACTTAATTGGACAATTGCAGGAACTCTAGAGGAGGTAAATTATGGCGGAGCTCTGAGACAAGCTGATAGATCCAAAACTTAAGTTACAAGGACTTAAATAAAATTCATACCGATGACCCCCCTGCTCCCAAAAGTCTTACCGTGCAGGATGACAGGTTTATTTTGAGCTGTATTCACTCGCAGGAAGCTGGTTCAGCTGCAGTGTCAGTCTGAACTGTGGCGCCAGAAAGCTACATTTTTCCCACGGTGGTTTGAACCAAAGAAAACTTGAGGGTGTTGATGTGTAATTAACTTTCAAATACTCAAGTAAACCTTATTCTCTACTTTACCCTTTCAACGTTTTCCATCCCTTTGTGCCGTCCACCTCCAACTTATAAGTCTGTCAATGCTGTTATATCTTCCCTCCCTAATCTCCTCCTCCTCCTGCCATACTTTCCCCTCCCTCCCTGTCCTTCTCTGTCTTCACTCATTCCACGCTCGCCCACATGATCCTCTCAGAGTTCCTCCTTCCTTCACCTTTCTTGTCAAAGCCCTGTTGATGCTTATCGGCTTTAAAACCAGCAGATCTGCACACCTCTCAACCACCAACTCTGCACCAACTACAAGGGAGAAAAATGCTCACTAGGGGAAGACAAAATGTTTGTTTGGGATCAAACTGTATTTTAGTGTTGAAATGTGGGATAAAAAAAAAAGATGGTATGGCGTTGTTGACCTTCTGCAAACCAAACATCTTGGAGTGGAATTGAAATAGAAAACGTGGCCGTAGAAAACAGAAGAGTTGATCTGTAAGCAATCTAGGAGGAGATGGGGAGCAACGGATAATGTTAGGTGAGGGAAATAGAAATAGAAATCACATATTGTTTGAATGTATGTGTATGTACCTTTAGGGACGATTTTGAGCACAATTTTGTGCTGTGCAATCAAGTGAAAAGGGAAGAAAAGGAGGAAAGGCAGGAAAGACTATTACCACCAGGGCAGTCATGTAATTTCATCTTTGTTAAAGGATGCCCTCACTGTGTGTGTGTGTGTGTGTGTGTGTGTGTGTGTGTGTGTGTGTGTGTGTGTGTGTGTGTGTGTGCTTCTTTGAGGTGTCCAAATAGAGTCCATAAAACCATACAGGAAGTAAACGCACAAAGCAAACTGGGGGAATGGCAAAGTGAAAATGTACAATGCTATTGATGAAATTAATCGTGTGTGTCCAGGGTTGTGCCAAATGGTGACAGCCGTTCGACTTCCAAGCTTTTTTTGGTTTGGGAAATTGTTTTACGTTTACAAAATTATGATTAAAGGTCAGCACACCACACTGAGTGGTCTCGCTTAAGGTCTGGCTGGACAAAGTTTTTAGTCTTATTTAGTTGTTTTTAGAGCTGCTGTTGTAGAGATACAAAGAGCTCTCCAACTTTAAAATCTCTTTTGTTTTTACAGACAACACAACTTCGAAGTGTCGAAGTTTTTATTTGCACCAAAAAATAGAGCAAATGTAAACTGTGTAGACTTTGGTGACACCTGTAATTTATTTGTTTAGAGTTCATGGATGCATTCGCTTCCTATGTGCTTGTAAATAAAATCGATTTAGCCTGTGTTGAATAACGGGGAGGGCTCAGAGAGAGTCGTCTCAAAACCTGAATGAATTAAATGAGCAAAGCTACACGCATGGTTGATGCCAGGGATAGAGTATAATACGGGTCCAGAGCGGATGAGGATAATGTAGTCAGTAAAAGGCATTAATGAGGAGATGTATTCAGTGTGTGTGTGTGTGTGTGTGTGTGTGTGTGTGTGTGTGGGCTTTACTTATGCGGTACCAGGGGGTGTTCCTGTAGGATAACGTTCCTGGCCCCAGTTACACTGATTGGGCACAGAAGACTTACAGACACACACACACACACACACACACACACACACACACACACACAAATTGATTCTATGTGCATAAATGTAATGTATAAATATCGTTCTCTATCTTTTTCACACACACACACACACACACACACACACACACACACACACACACACACACACACACACACACACACATACACAAACACTGCAATGAATCAAACGTCTGAAGGGAATTCTCCATTTTCCTCTCCCCAGGGACAAACCCTAACAGCAGTAGTGTCACGCTTTCAGGGCCATTTCATTTCTCGTTTTTCCTGTTTTATTTCTCCGATTCCTTCTCACTCGCTCTTTAACTCTCCCATAGTCACTCTCCCTTTCTTCCTCTCGCTCCCTTTCTGTCCTCTCTCGCTCACTGGCAGAGATCCCCCTCCCTTCCCATCCTTCCTCCCTCTTGCTGTGTTTTTAATCCCCATGTGTGCCAACAGAGACTGCAGACATCTTGGCCTCACGTCTATGCTCTCTATGTGAATGTGTGTGTGTATCCCAGGGAGACAGCCAGCACTCAAACAAAAGCTCTCTGTTAAGTTAGTTTGTCTTTACAAACGACTAAAACTATACAACACTTAACCCTGTGCCCCCTGCATCGTCAGCTCTTCTTATGTGGATTCAAACCAGTTCAAACATTAAAAACAACTTGTTTGTGTGTGTGTGTGTGTGTGTGATCCTGTTTTGATTTAGGGATGTCAGAAGTAAAAGCATCCTTTAGAGGAGCACAGGCACAGGTACATTTGTATAAATAAAAAACGTACAACATTCGATTGCGTGAACAGTCATGTCTATATATGTTAATTTCAATCCAACACACACACACACACACCACTGCTTGTGTTTGAATAACTTATGACAAGTCTATATAACTTTTATGAAATGTATGACCAAGGCTGATAAATAACTGATGTTGTGCATTAGCTTATGTGTTCAGATATGCAACGATGCATGCAGCAACATGTGTGTCATTATGTTTGTATGCATATGCTAATATCAATTTAATTCCTGTGTGGTTTGTATGTATGTTTTTGCATAAGTGTATGTAGCCTATATGTATGTAAATGTTGTGCATGTGTGTGTGTGTGTGTGTGTGTGGGGGGGGGGAAACTCCATCAATACTCAAGCTTGTTGGGGATTTCACACTCCACTACATGCCTGTCAAAAGTGTCTACACTATTTATCATAAATATACACTAGGAAATCTGGGAGTTTGCATACAAGGTTACTTTAAATTTTATGTGTGAGTTCACTTGCGTTTACAACCAGAGTGGTGCTCAACAGTCTTCTTATGAAATCACATTTATATTCACTTGATCTGGACTTTTATTTGTATCTGCTCCAAATTACACACACTCATAAATATCAGTCCCCTAAACTTGGCAGATAAATATATATATATAAAGATATAATGATTATTCTCTGAGAAATCAAGAAATTGTTGAAAAATGCCCTAATTTGCAATGTTAAAGAAAGTGGAAAAGAATTCCTGGATCCGCACAAAAATTGTTTGATAAACTCTGTCATTTATCCTTTAAACACTGGCATTGTGAAAACAGACTTTTTCAAAGCTGCCTATAATGACCTCATAAACTAACTGCGTGGAAAATTATAAAATCTAATATCTGCAACATAATTCATTATCGCTGAAGTGAACTAAATAATAAAATTTTACGGTACTTGCAATATAATACAGTATACACAGGGACTGTTCAGCTGCTGCAGAAAATACTGTAAAATCATTATATCGGAACGTTTTTCTTCTCCTGTGGCTGCCTCTGCAAGCAAAGGGCTCCGGATGATGAAAAACTCACAGAGCACATGCACTCACACACGTGCACACAAGCAGATAAATAGCATGTCACTGTATGTAGTGTAGATAGTGCATTACCCCAGTTCTGGTATTGAACGGGGCCCATTAGCAGTGTTAATCTATAGATCTAATCATGATCATGAAATAGAGCACTGCTCCCATTCTAGCAGAATCAGCCGCACTCATAAACTACGGCACATTTTCCTCACATAACCCACCAGGTCATTTTGAGCCTGTTCCATTTCTTGTGAGGTTTAATTTAATGAACATGCAAAGTAATAAAATACACTATAAACAGAGCTGGAGGACAAGAGAAAGTAATTTTTACAAGTGAAACAAAACTCATGGGAGGCTGCAAAAATAACTAACAATATCTGTAAGAACACTGGAAACTCAACAAGGTCAATGCGTCTATATATAAGCAACGTTATGTCCAACTCGAAAATGACAGAATGAATCCAGGAAACTTGCTAAAATAAAACACACAAAGCAGCATTATACCAGGGAGCGATAATTAATAATAACTTTAAGAAATGTCATATCTCCCAGGCCTCTTTGTTTGTTCTATTCTTCACAGCCGGTTGGTCGCTCCGAAGTAAGTCAGTGTTTTTTATCTTGGCCAAGCATTAGCCGCTTTTAAAAAGAAAAAGGCTTTTAAAAAGAAAAAGGCTTTCAAAAAGATCTCTATAGGAAGAGTGCCTTGGTTTTTTTCATTTTCTGAATCAAACATTTCTATTTTTATGTTTAAGAGCACTGGTACAGAAGAAGGACAGGGAAGCAGAGCTAAGTAGGGTGTCAATAATACAGTATGACTGCTTTGTAATTACAGCGTAACGATATCAAATACACACATATGAATAATTACTGTATAATCAAAATCAATAAAGAAACATAGGAGAGCTGTATGAGAACTTTGATCCAAACGTCTTTGCAAATACAGCGCTGCTTAGACGGAAAAATAACCGAGGTCTCCTGGGACATGACGTGATGGTGGAGCAGTAATTACAGTCATCACGTTCAACTATTGGTTTCTTTTTTGGTCTCAGATTACTGTCATCCTACATGCATGCATGCAAAAAGCCCTGTGTATGTAAAACAGCATGAATCCACCTACCTAATAGGCACACATGAGCATATAGTACATACACAAGCACACTTATAAAAGCACCAATACAGCCTACGCTCCACTTCTGATCACTGCATCCAGTCACCATGCATTTCCTGTTATACGCCGTATCATGTCAGATCATATTATATTGTGGGATCACAATAGATAACAGGAATCAGTTCGTAGGATTAATTGTCAGACATAGTAATCATTCCCGCCCTCTCATTCATAAAAAGGCAAGCACACTCACTGTGTCATGTCTCAACCACTAATATCTCATTAGAGATTAATACAGATCAGTTCTTTTAATTAGCCACCCCGCCCACACAACTGCTGATAAAAGCCTGTGATGTTGCTTGTTGTTCGCTGTATATTCTGAACGCGTGTCAGCATTAGTGTTTTCCCTGTAGTAGAAATTATCAGCTCCACTCCCACCTACAATCTTTGCACCGCTGTATAATTAAAGGGATAGTTCACCCAAAAAAGAAAATTCACTCATTACTCACCTCTATGCTGATGGAGTGGTGGGTGAAGTGTTTGAATCCATTAAACACTTATGGAGTTTCAGGGGTAAACAGCATTGCAGCCAAATCCAATTTAATTTAAGTAACTAGTCACCACTTCTTCAAACGTAAAAAAAAAAAAAATTACAGAAAAAAATGCCTCCATACTGCTCCTGTGGTGTCATCAAAGTGTCCGCAAGCCCCGACATTCAAATTCAATTGGTGTGTGTGTATCTGTGTTGTGCCCATCTTGGTTCAGGCCTGTGCATGTGTTTTCTGCATGTGTGCACATCATATATTTTTGCTGGCCACGTCATAATCTGAGCTCTGAGGCTCCTCTTTTGTTTACAGGATCACTTTGAAGATGGCAGGAGAGAGTTTTGTGCATAAGTGGATGTGAATAAGTGTGTGTGCTGGTATCTGTGGTTCCCTGTGCACGTCTTTGTAAGAGCGATATTATAATCTGGTTTTCTAAAGCGTCACTTTCTGTGTTTACACTGACGCCACTTTGATGAGTTTTTCCTTCAGGGCAAGAAAGAACGAAAGAAAACGAGAGAACGAGAGAGGGAAATAAAACTCTATGGTTACATGCCAATGCTCCGAGAAAAAAAAGAAGCAGCAGCTGTTTAGAATCAAGAATCAATTCAACTCCTCTAACGACACCATACTGAGAGTGACAACGAGCCAGGAAACGTATTTCTCTGCCTCAAGGCCGCAGTGGTTGGAACAACATTCAGACATGAGTGTTTTCATCCGTCATCACTGGAGGACGACTCTTAGCGATTTTGGTGCTGAAGTAAGAGCCACCATTGATATTTAAAGAGATATCTGTTGTTTTTAGCCTTTTATAACCAAAAACACGAGCTCAAAAAGTGACTAATTAGTGTTTTTGTCTCTCTTAACTTAAGCTGCACCAGTTAGCTTCTCAAGCTAAAAGTAACTAAATGCTACTTTCCAAGGCCAGGGAGCACATCAGTAGATAGCGATAACTTAATTAATAATTTTTGAAAGAGTCCAGCATACACTCTCTACAAACACACCTGGGTTTAAAGTTTTGAAATCATCCCATGAAAACTTTTAATTGTCACATGCTCTTAATTTGAAATTTCAAAGCTGTTGTGTCATCACTTTTATTTCCTCCCATGGCACATTCGGATTGTTCATTGCTGCTGATGCTGTCCATCAGTCAAAGCTGGATGTGGCTAACGGCTAGCTAAGTGGTGCTAATTGAGCCGAGGCCCGGCAATAACAGTTTCATGCGATGGGAAGTCATTCGTCAGGACTGTGGGGAGAAAGACAGGAAACAGAGGAGAGGAGAAAGAGAGAGAAGAGGAGAAGGAGAGGAGAGACTAGCAGTGAAAACAGATGGACGGATAGACAGAATGAAGAAAATCCGAGCAGCACTCAGTGATATCAAATGTACAGTGAGTTTTATTGATTGTTGGAATGAGCCTACAATACATAAAAAAAGCTTTTGTTGGAAAAAAGATTTTAGAAATGGGTTAAATTCCTGTTACACCACCATTTAGCTGAGTAGGAACCTGTGTTGTTTCTCAATATCATCTGATTTTAACAGCAAATATTAATAACAATACAAAAAGAATGATTGCACTATAACAAGCTGCATTGTGCTTCAAGCTGTTGATCTTAAAATTGTACAAATGGTCGATTATAAAGAACTCACTTTATAAAATCTGAAGACTGTTGTCCTTTGTTTCCTTTAAGCTGTTGCAGGATGTGAGTTAAACCAAAGGTATTTCCTACATCAAGGTTATTTTTCATCCATTAGTTTTAACAGTTTTATTGTTTCTTTTGTTTTTTTCTCCCCCTGAGCAGAACAGCGTTTGTGTACAGAGGAATAAATAACCACTTGAAACTCAATGTCAGTCTGAGTCTATCAAGCCGCATCTACCGCACACACACACACATACACACACCTCTAGGGTCTTGGTTAAAGGCTTGAGTTCAAAGGTTAGACCAACAGCTAATCACCAGACAACAAGCTTTTCCTGTTCCACTGTCAGTTCCATTATTCCCACAGTGTTCAATAGTATCTGAATCTGGATTAAAGATGACTCACCTTTACAAATCCACTTTGGATGATACTCGGATTATAAATATTAAATTCTCTGTCACGCCGCAGTTATCTCATCGCATAATTTGCTACTTTCAATGAAATGACAGGTTTTACATCTTGGAACCAGTCGGTGTGAAAAAGGCCAGGATATTACCGAGTGTGGGGCTTTAGCAGTTTTACGCTCTTGAAGTCGAATAATCAAAGACCTTTTCAGACATTTATGCTGCGCCCACAAATACTCAGTACAACAGGAATAGGATAACTAGCTGCTGTATGAAAGATGAAGGAGAAAAAAGTAGAAAGTAGATATGTGAGCTTCAGTCCTACCTCTCTGCTGTGGAGGAGGCCTTTCTCTGACACATCACCGCCAACGAACTGCTTCCCGGTGCCATTTCCTGTTTGATCTCCCACGCGACAAGGTTGCTGGGTTTCACAGCCAGGAAGTTGATGCCTGACTGGAACCACACCCTGTAGAGAGAGGGATGAGGGGAGATGTGTGAGAAAGCTCGGGTTAAGTTAAAAAAGAAACAAACATCAGAAGAGGAAAGAGTGACAGTCAGAGGGGGAATCTGCTTAAAATTGAATTGGCTTTGCTTGGAATTTACCTGCCCTGAATTTCTCGCTGATTTTCTTTAATCCCTGATACGTGCCATAGCCTCTTTGTATAAAATGTCTTTTAAAATCAATTCATGCAACATTGTGCCAACTCCCACGGTACGTTTTGGTGGGAAAAGACAAAGTAGTGACGAGAGAAGCTCTTATGAAACTGATCTTTTTATGTGCTGCTCGGAGGATGGATTAGAAATTGACGGAGCCTGAGAATATATGAAATACACAAGATGTGACTTTACTGATGATAAATAGTCAAAATGAATCGGACAATTTTCTAAGAATTATGATTTGAGATTTCGTTTCTTTTTTATCTGCACCTTATTCAGCCCTTTACCTTTTTTCTCTACAAATATTAATTTTTACCTTCACCGTCTGTCTTTCATCACTATTTTGCACAAATATATATTATATCACGTTTACATAATGGATATCTGCTTTCCAGTTTCGCTTTCTTCTCCCTCCTGTCAGATTTCCACTCCGCTCACCTTCCTTATTCCCACTTTGTCACTCTCTCTTTCAGTATTGTCTTTCCTGTTTTTCTTTTTCATCCTTCTCTTCATTGCCTCCCCCATCTCTCTTGCCTTCAACTCTCCTGACTTCCATATTTGTTTTAGTCTTTCCTTCCAATCTTCTCAGTCTTTCCCCTCCTTGTTTCTACTCTCTTTCATCTCTCATCCCCCTTTTCCTCACCTCCTTCCTAAGCTTTGCCTCTGCCTTTTATCCATCCCTCAGTGACCCTCCCTTCATTCACCTTCCTCTGTCCCTCCTCCATCCTTCAATCTCAAGACAACCTCTGGTTAATCTCTTTATTTGCTTCCTCCCTCTCTCACGCTAATCCATCCCCGTGTGTTTTGTTCTATTTATCACCTAGTCGAGACCCTCCCTCAGTTTATTAACACACTTTACAGGCATGCATGCACACTAGCTTGTTTACTGCTTTTCACTTCAGCACACGTACAATAGTCTCTGGCAAGCAACATATAACAACACAGATATATTGTCCAACATTTCCTCTAAAGAGAAGGGAACAAAAAAAACTGCCAATCCTCTTTGTCTTCTTTCTCATTATTACCTTCTCATGTTTGTTTCATGTTTTGCCAAAACTGCCAATAAATGTGTCATATCTGTCCCCTGACGTTCGTATGTTCCACCTGTGTAAACTAATTAAGATGCTCGCTTGTGTTTGGCAGAGAGAAACAACCCTCGAGTGAAAACCCACTTTTTTCATGTTTTTGACTCTGAAAGTTTTAGTTTACATATTGTTACCCCCAAACTAAAGGGGTTATGATTTCACCCTTGTCGGTGGTTTGTTTGTTTGTTTGTATGTCAGTGGAATTACCCAAAAGCTACAAAACCAAGATTTTCCAAAAACTTCTTGGAAGGATGGAACATAAGCCAAGAAAAAAACCCATATATTTTAAAGGTGGAAAATTTTTATCAGGAAGATTATTCCAGACCTGGGCCTAATGTTTATAAATGAATATACTTCTTTTAAATTCCATCCAGTAGATCCAAGCAAAGAAAGAGCCATGTAATCTTATGGGGCAACTGTGACGTTTCATGAAATGCTCTAACGAGATCCTAACGTTTCTCTCTGCCTCTCGCTCTCATTTCCACCTCTGCTTCTTGCAAAAACCCAAGCGAGAGTTCACATTGAGGGAGTATTGTGTAATCTTGCCCGACTCTGAGCAAAGACCCACAATAACAATTTGAACCTTTTCTTAGTGAAAATAACCCACTTCTGGTGAACATTTCACGGACAATTGCAGTTGCCCCTTAATATTACATTGTTAGACACTGTCCGGCTGCGAGCAAAGTCGAACTTCTAGTGCAATCAAATCACTCCCCATCATTGTTCTGCTTCCTCTGTTCCTTTCTTTCCATCCCTCTGTGTTTCTCTCCCTCACACACCTGCTATTATCGTGGGGGTTTTGTTATCCAAGCTCTAAGTGCAGATGTGTGACGCACTCAGATCGTATATAGATTCACCACTTTTGAAGGTTTATAGAAGGTTCTTTTAGCAGTGTGAACGTAAAATCCGTCCAGGGCCACATACGAAAGACGTCCTTCTCAGCTGACGTCCTCGGAACCGCTGCAGTTTCACTATGAATCAAACTTATTTTTTCTCCTCTCGTTGATTTGTTTGTGACCATCGCCACAATATCAACACTGATCACCACATAACGATAAATACATTCCTTAGATTGATTAAATTAAAACGAGACGAATGTGGGGCCACGTTTTAATGGCAGGTGTTAACGCACACACTCAGAGCCATCCACTTGTGATCGGATCAGGAAAACCACATGTTATTACCAGGTCTGTCTCCTCTATCTCCCAACCTCACCCTCCTCTCTTGCTCTCTCGCTCTCTTGCTCTCTCCTATTCAGTCATTCTCAACCCAGACTTTAAGATAATCCACTTCAAAAGGACTTTTCCAGCAGCCAGGCTGTGGCAACAAAAGCAAAGCAATGACAGGAAAAAACAAAACACCAAAACAGGAGATATAATGTGAATGACAGACTGATGTGAATCGTTTGAAAGGCACCAGAAAAGTGAGCCTGAGTCTGAACACCGGCTGAGAAAACTCATTCCAGAGATTCTTAGATAACAAGGTTGTTGCAAAGTAAAATCATACATTACACGTATTGGAAAAACAAAAGAATCAATACAACTACCTCAGCATGTGAGAACACAAACCTCACTGTTGTTAATGTGATTGCAAATCAAGCACTTTCTAGAGTTGCATCCCAACAGCACAGACAAAGGATCAAATATGTGACAGGTGTAAAACTGCAAATTACCAATATTACAGAAAGTCGAGGCCTGTCACCACAACATGTTGACTCTGCCAATGATTACATCAGCTACGTTGTCCTGATAAGTGACCATTTGCAGTGGGGGAAGGTGTTATATAAAATACCTACCATTGACAACTCACCAACAAATTCTAATAAAGTCATCTGGGAGTCCGAGTTAATATTTGATCCAAATTTGAACAAAGACCCCTAAAAGCTTTCTTGAGATATTGTTTTTACAAGCTTCAGTCCACTGGGTACAAATATGGTTAATGACATAGTCATTGATATAAAGGATGTGTTGCTATATTGCATGTATACTTCTAAAGTCTCTGAAATCCTTTACTTCACAAAACAGAGATTTAATAAAAAAATATATTTTTGGCATTCTATGAAAAATCTCAAATCCCTCTAAATTCATAACATTGTGCCGCCAAGGGTCCAGAACCCTCCAGTCAAATACCAGAGTAACATCGATTCAGTCATAAAGAGAAAGAGACCGAATTCAAAACATGACGTGGCTTTAAGTCACAGGGTGGGGAACCATTTTCTTATCAAGGACTATTTCAGTTTTTATAAAGTCCTTCGGGGCCATACTAAATTATTGAGCACAGTTATCACACGGACTTCTCTAATGTGATGGTGCGAACAGCTTCTCTTTGGCATAGTGTCTGATTTTAGACGGCAGAGATGATGTTCCAGGTTTGGGTCAGTTAGTCTTGAGCAGAACAGTCTTCGAGTGAGTTTGGAAAAGAGGTCGTAGAGTTGTCTCCTCAGCATGAGGGAATATTCAGGAAGTGCATGCAGAGCAGAAGGAGGTTGTTGTATGTTGCTCTGAGCTTGTCGTTACTTTTCAGCTCAATGATTTTGTGTTGTATTGTCAGGCAGACCCACTGATTCCACATTAAACGACTCAACAAACATGTTCGGTTACTTTTATTTATTTTTCATGTTCTGGAACCTCTCACCAAATGCCTGAAGGAGTTTTGCAAGCTCTCTTGTACGTTTATATCTCATAGGCTTTTAATCTTGTAGGATAAGTATAATACAATGTTTGCAAAAGATGCACAATTTTGCTTCGTCTGGGTCTAGCAGCTCCACGGCGGCAACAAGACCAAACTCTCCTTCTGAATGAGGATTCAGCTTCTGTAAACTTGTCTGGATAACACTGTCTCTATCAGAATGTGGTTTAGTGAAAGTTGCTCACCGGGCACATAAGTGTGCTAGTCCTCAAAACTCATTGCTGCATTTACAGCTGTGACTAGAACTCAGTAGAGCGCAAACATTCCCTTTAAATTCAATCAAACTGTCACCTAATTGCGCACACTCGTAAATATCAGTCACCTAAATATGTCTGATTAATTTCATCAACATCCACAAATGACTCCCTGGGAAATCAGTAGAAATGTTGATGTCTCACAATTATACTGACAGAGATAAAAAGTTCCTGGATCTGCCCCCTGATGAGGATCAGCACCAACATTTAATGGATTCTTCATTGACCCACACCGCGTCCTTCCAGCAAGTTTCCTGGAAATCTGCTTTTGTGGCGTCTTGCTTACAAACCAACCGACCAACAAACAGACACACACATACCCTGTTACACACTACACAAACTAAGCCCACTGACTTGTCTGGATTTTTATGCGATTCTTTTGGAAAGCTCAACGTTCCACATCTAAACTTCTTGACATTCTCAGAGATGCTTGTGAGCGTAGACAAGACGTTGTCCTTGTTTCCTTCACCCTGATCGTGACCTGACAGAATTACAGCCAGAAGGGACCAACATGAAGGACACGCTAATGTCCTGTTTTATGTTGTTTTCTTTTATAACAGACTCAGAGGGATAAAAAAATGCTGTCATGAGAATTAGTGTGTGTGTGTGTGTTTGTGTTTGTGTTTGTTAGACGGCCCGGAGGCTGGAGGTTCCACCCCTGTTTTTAAGGGTTTGTCAGTTTATCCCTTAAATTCAGACATGATGTGTGTGGGAACAAGTAGAGTCTGCTTGTCTGGACTGGGACGGAAGAAGACACAAAAACACTCACAGTCAGTATGTCACCAACACAGTAACACAACTGTCCCAAGGTGCATCTGTCAGGACTTTGATGTGTGTGTGTGTGTGTGTGTGTGTGTGTGTGTGTGTGTGTGTGTGTGTGTGTGTGTGTGTGTGTGTGTGTGTGTGTGTCAACAAGCAGGATGATGGACAGAGCTGCATCCCTGAGCTGTCTCTGTCAGATCTGTACTCAGCAAAAGAGCTTGACAAGTGTCTGTGTGTCGTTCTTTGTGTGTCTGTCTGTTTTTGTAGGTAATGCAGAAAGACAAGCAAAACTTCTCCCTGTATTCTTTCAAATCCCTCTGCATTTACCGAACCTTGTTTTATTCTTCAAGTCAGCATTACTGCTCGGCTGGGAAAGAAATCTGCAACACATCCTGTCTGATAATCCTAAAAACAGATATATTGTATTTACTGAAATCAATTGCTGCCTTTGCTGTCTAATAACCTCCAGCAAGGAAGTCATGTTTATTTGTCTGTTTGTCAGCCGGACTACGGAAAAACTACTGAACAGGTTTCTACAAAACTTGGTGAGAGGACAGTACACGGGCCAAGAAAGAACCCATTAAATCTTCAATGAATCTGGACAAATGGGAAGATCCAGGATTCTTTTCCATATTGTGAAACAGGGCATATTTGGCCATTTCCACCAATTTTCCAGTAGGTCAAACAATTAATGGATCTCAAAACATTTTTTCGGTATATTTAGAGGAATGATATATATGTGAGAATGTGCCATTTGGTTCGGATCCAAATCCAAACCCAGCAGATTTAAATGCAGTTTCGTCTGTGTGTGTGTGTGTGTTTGTGTGGCCGCTGCATGTTAACAAATAGGGCTACAAACCAGTAACTATACTCGTAATGTGTAGCAGACATAATAGGGATCCAGTGGAGAATCAATATTGTATTTTCAGTCATTTTTGAACTGTGTCAAAATGAAACATCTGGTGCAGGTGCTACTCGTTTTCCTCTAAAACTAAAAGAACTGCTTTAATTACAAAATAATTAGAGATGATGATGTCAAAACTAGCACAACACTTTCAGTGCAATACATTTAAACTTATATTACACTTATATTTACACCACAAAAATATTAACTGAGCACCTTTCCTCCACCTGTTCCCTGGGTAACAGTCGTACATTACATACATTCACAGCTACAGTCTGCTCCTGCTGCCCACTGTGAACCTCATCGAGCATTACAATCGATTTTCTTTTCCTTTTTTCCTGGAGCGGTGCCTTGTTTATAGGCACCTCAACACTAGTTTTCCAAGTGAGGAAAAAAAATAAAGAGTAAATGTGGGGAGAAAAGTAATTGAGCATTATGCCAAAAAGCTACACTGTGAATTAAGTTTCCCTTTGCTCTTTTAAATCACAGCTGTACGTTTAAAATGCATCGTGTGTTTCTGTCAACATGATGATGTCTCTTTTTCTTTTTGGGACTCTTATTCATAAGCCCCAGTGGATCTCTTTACCTCACTTTTTGCAGATTGTAGTTCTGCAGCAGTTTGGCTCATCCTCTAAGAGATTGTTTTTTTATTCAGGTTTTGCTCTATTTTCAGCTGCTGGCAGATTATGGTAAGAACAATGGATAATTATGCCAAAAAAAGCCAGTTTGTGTAATAGGTCTCATGTGATCAGATTTGAGATATCAGTAGTCAACCTCATTTATTTTAACTCATTTTTGGTTTATTATAACATCGTTTTTTTCCACTTCCCCTCTAGAAGTAACACCAAAGCATAAAGTTGTGCTTTCTAGGGAGAAATAAGTTGAACAGAGAGAGGTAAAAAGGAAAATGTGAACGAAGCGATGCATATTTAAAGCATAGCTCTTCCAACCAGGACTACTGACCCAGGAAAGTAATCAATATGTTAAGAGGAGGAAAGAAAAAAGGTTGCTCTTCTAAAAAGAAGAATCACTTAAGTCCAATTAATTCCCTCTGCACTGAACACTATCCTGTAAATACTCTTCCCACTTCCTCGCCTGGCTTTAAACATTCAGGTCTACAAAGGAAGGGATGAAAAACACTTGAGGAGTCCATCTGTTACACCCACATCCAGTTAGACCTTTGGTGAAAATCAAAGTCTTCAAAACCAGATTTTTTAAGAAAACATAAATTAAATGTCCCAGGTAAGCTTAGAGCTATATGCAAAGCTGGGACCTGGATTAATCACCACAAATACAGTTCACATTGTCAGAATATTTAACAAAAACTTGGGCGGTGTGTGCTAATTGACTGCAGTGAGAAATGATAAGAAATGAGTGGAATTTCGCTGAAGGGTAGGTGAATGATAAAAGCATGTTATAAGTGCCCACTGTGGCCTCTACACAGGTTCTCGTGGCCTCATTAAAATACTTTATTCTGTGAAAGTCTTTGTGTCTACACCAAGGTAACCTCTGCAAATGCCTGATGTGTGGTAAATTTATAGACTCCGAAGAACCGCTCATCATAGCATAAACCCGTATTGCTTCAAAAGCGTGTGTTTAGAGCCTGCAGGGCTTAAAAGGCTAAAAACTGACAGATCTCTTCAGTAAGTCAGGAACTCAACCCAAAGGGCTTAGAGTGTCTACCAAGGCTTAAAAGTGATTTGGATGTGTTGCTCCAACAAGCTTCAAGTTGGTAAACAATAGTTTAAAATGGAAAAAAGATGATCTTAAGCCTTCAGGGTCCCCGCGCTCCTCTTGTTAACATTATTTTTATGTTCTTTTCACTTTTTCCCCCACTTAGTTTTTCATGAGTGATTCTGCAGCCGATTAGACGAAATGTTTTCAAGGTTCTCAAAGTTTCTAGTGAAAAGGAGAAATGAAGTGAAGCCTTCAAGCCAGTTCCCTATTTGCCGGAGATGACCTTACAAGCTGTGCGCTCTAATCCATGATGGCTGCTCACGTAGAGGTACAAAGGATGAACTCATGAGCTGCTCCAGGTGGAAGAAGAAACCTGGGAGTTTATCTTTTATTTTCCCCTTTACCTTAATCACACTTTTAGTTTGGAACTCTTTGAAAAAAAAAAGATTGGGTTCATGCAACTTATTCATCACGTAACACATCAACCTAATGGAGAGAACTCTGGCCCAAAGATACAGTAGAACCACATTCTTGCTGTCACACTACTGGAAATGACTGCGTTTAAGAAATGCTAAGGGGAATACTTTAATGATCTTTAAGTGTTTAAGTGGTTATTACATTAAAATCTGACATATCACAAATAGCCATTAAGCTTTCTGGTCTTTCTGAAACAAAATCAATGTCTTCTTAAAACATTCAAAGGTCTTTTTATAAAAATATTTGCCATAGATCCCTTTCAACTAAATCTTACAAACTGGATCTTTAGGTTCCCTATGTGTTGGCATCACTGGTTCTTCAAGCAAACTTCCATTTAGTAAATTCATGGTGGATGACATCCATTATCAAGGTAGTACAGTGAGCACTTCACTCTAACGTTAAAGGTATTTAAGCTCTGACTGAACTCTGAATGAAAGCATCAGCTAAATGCCTGAAATGTAAATGCAGAGCCAAAAGGCATACTTCCCAGAACAATGGAGCAGACCCAGAGCCATATGCTGCACATCAGAAAACGCTGCTGCGTGTTCAGCAGCAGATGTGAGTGAGAGACAAAAGTGAAAGAAGACATATTGTTTGTCTGAAGTTGTTGTTGGAGCAGCTGTTCTGAGGGGAGACACTTTGGAAAGAAATCCATATGTGTGCATCCTGTATCCAAACTGAAGCTATCCATCAATTCTTCAGGCAAGTTAAGCAGAGTACGACCCAAATTCTGACAAGTTGCAATATTTAGTTTAATTTTGTTGTCTCTTGAAGCCTCTCAGTATTGTAACTTTCAATGATTGGTCAGAGAGATTTTACATGATTCCTGCTGCGGAAGCTAAAGCACTCGTTCTAGTAGCATGCTTGGAATTTCATCATTTTATGGGCAAGACTATTTGGGCTTTGGTGTCACCAAAACTTTTAGGGCCATGACTGACATCAACTTACAAAATGTTCCATCCATCCATTATCTACACTTCTCATCCTTTCAGGGTTCATGCTCATTCATGCTCACATTCCCACTTACAGACAATAAAGTGTCTTCAATTAGCCTGACCGCAATCTATGGATGGAGGCCAAAGGAAATAGACACAGGGAGAACAAATTACATCCACCTCTCCCTCATTCAATTTTCAGAATCCATAAATGTGCAAATATCTTAAGATACACATTCCCACCCACACTCCAACAGAAGGATCATCCGTGGGATACCCCTTGCAAGGAATATTCGGACCAAGTTTGATGAAAGAAATCATGATATTCCTACCCTGCTGTGTAGTCAACATCTGTATATGTACAACTCAGCATAGAGGAAGTATTATAAAGTTGAGAAATTACTATTCTATAGATTCTATAGAAAAAATGTATGATAAAAAACAGCACGAGCTGCAAATCTTCCAAAGGGCAGACAGGTGTTCAAAAACAATTCACCACAGCACCTGGTTCACCTTCAACACAATCTGAAGGGGCTGTCGACATGTGGTTCTCTGCTCCCTTTGCTTCTCGAGACAGGAGACGCGAAACAATCTGCTGTGATTATAACATTCAAGAGAAAAGACGCAGGGCTACTTTTTAACAACCCAAGAGCTGGCATGTGAAGAAAGAGATTTTTTGGTTAGTAGTCCAAAAGGTCTTAACGAGCTGTAAAGTTGGTGCCGTAGCAAGAAGTCGCTCACCCGTGATTGGCTCGTCAGATCACAGTCAGAGCAACTCTTTGATGGCAGGTATCATTCACAATGTGCACTCTAAAATACAGTCATGAAAAATATAACAGACATATGCAGCTGTATGAGACTGACCATATTTAAATTACTTTTATGAGGATACATTTTTCTGGTCATATTGCTGAGTGTTTTTATTTTTTATCATTTTTTGCCACAGGCAGAGTTTCGGGCTTCAGTCTCTGGAGTTGGAGTGACGGACGGACTGGAGCGAGACAAGAGATTAGAATTTTCACAATGAACAGGTGGGGCTTGGGTTTTTTTTAAGCCGGCTTGAGACAGATGGGGAGCCGTTAGTTTGGAAGTTTAAAATAAACAGTTGTTAAACATTTGAAACACGGATGTAAAAGAGCTGAGTTATGTTGGTCACAGGTCAAACCTGTCTCTCTGTGAGAACATCTGTTTTACCGTGCGGCCCAGAATCTGTTTCTCTACGTCGACTTTGAATCATTCTGCCGTTCTCACTCTTTTCTTTTGAAGGCCTTCACTTGTTCTTTCCTGTGGTCGCTCTCACTTTGTTGTTCTTTCATCCCGGCTTTCATTTTTTTTGGTCCCTCTGCCCACTCTTACATTAACTTTTTTATGTCTGGCTCATTTAAAGCCATCTTTCACTCTCATCTTTCTTCCTTCTTATAAATTATTCTCTGTCAATCCATTTCCTCCTATAACTTAAACATATTAGCTCACAAAAAAAAAAATCTTCCCAGAGCAGCGTCTGTCAGTCGCAGCAACACTGAGCTTGAGAGACGAATGGGCAGGAAATAACTTTTTGGGTTATTTTACCTTTGTCGTGTGTTCAAATGCACAATAACCAACCAGCTCATGATTTTTAAAGCAAGATCACCAAACAGCCAACTTTAACCTTGACCCGAGCGTGGATGACTCAACAAAGCATGTGACTGACACAGGAGATCATTTTCAGCTGTCAACACAGATTTAACCACAATAACACTATTTCCTTAACTTTAAATACTTACCTTTGGCCCCTTAATCAAACAGAATACTCAAGGCTGATAGGGTCAACAGTGAGATTTTTAATGTGCAAAAATCAACCCACAATTTATGGAGGATGCAATAATTCTAACAATATGTGACAATAATACAATATCAGTGAAGTGCCCTCCCTGCAAAGCACCCCGTAATAGTTTACACACACACACACACAATAACCTCTTTGCCACAGACACTATCTCTCGCTCTCTGAGCAGCTGGATCACCAGTTATACAAGTTACATAACTGCAAAATATCTACAGTGTAATAATGATGAAAGCCGTCTGTGATGTAAATATCTGAATGCCCTCACACTAAACGCTCCTCTGCTCAATGTGCACATGTGTTGGCCTCTGCTCTGTTAATTATGCACGAGTGAGGAAAATGCCATCAGTTGCCTTCTGCCCCAGACCTGGTCTTTGTTTGACGCTGCTGCTCAAAACAGACCTCGGCACCACCAGCCCTGCAGCAGGAGCCGATATAGAATCCGCTGCTCATGCATCCAACCTACATCTGTCCTGCAGAGTAACAAACGCACTCCTAACGTGTGAGCTGCGTGATCCTCAGACAGTTCATCTTAAGTCCAAAGGGGTTTAGCAAATTTAAAGCTTTAGAATAGATTCATCCTGTACGCACCACGTGAGCTGCATGGTCCAGGACACATATGTTCATGATCTGGAATAATAACATGATAACAGAAGCCAGAGTTCAAATGGACCCACTCCAGAGAACTGGCCATGATTGAACTACATTAGAAAAATACAGAAGCTGTTGAAAATATCCTCCTTTATGATGACTATTTAATCAGGTGGTACAGAGTGAGTCAGGTCAGGTCAGTCGGGGGGGAAGGTTCACAATGTGAAGTGAGTATTTGACTAGACAGTGAAACAACTACCCATCATGAGAAGGGATTCAGTCACAATTTGTTTTGTGCAATATACTTTGGTGTGTAATATACTTTGAGTTTCTCTGCACGTGTTTTCTTGGCATGTGAATAGCTGCAAAACTCTGTGAGACATACAAGTTTCATGTCAAGTGCCTGTGCATGAGTCCTCAAGTGTGACTCCATTACTGTATGCAATGATAAAAAACAGAATCACGTGCAATTCTGCTGTATGTCCGGTTCTTCATCCATATGACAAACTTGTAATGAAAGAGACAGAAAAGATCAAATTATATTACAAAGGTCCTTAAAAAGCAAATTAAATATACCGAAGGTTGTAAAAGAATGACTGTAAATAGAGATTCAATGCATGAGTTAAAATCCTCACTGATTAACTTTAAGATAAATTTGGCCCAGGGCACTGTCGTGAAAATAGAAAATCAGCAGGAATGGAATAACAAATCATTGACATAAAGCTGTGAATGGTTCCATAATAAAAGTCGGTTGTATTTCTTCAATGATTATAACTGATGTACCTTAATAAAAGTCTGAGTCATCACCCTTTATCAGTGCCACATTAGCGCCGCGAGTCCAGTGATTCATTCTGAAAGGTTTTGTGACTGTCCCACAATGTGTTGTTTGTAAAAACTAACACCAGCCTTCTTCCTGACCCTGTCTCCGTGTTCCTCTCGGCGGATGAAGCCGAGGTGCAGCAGCAGTTCAGCTCGCTCGCTGTAACGCGTGGGACTTTTACAACTGCTACTTCTGTACACGTTTCTTAAGCAGGACACCGGTAATGTAATCTTCACAGCTTGATGTTTGGATACTGGAACCCTTTCAAATAAAAAAAAGCCTCACACACGGAATAAAACCACCCACTCCACTTCCCACCACACATGGGATTAGAACGACACATTTCTCTGTAAACAAAGACAGAGACAATAGCGGTGGGTTGTTGGCTGCTGGAGTAGCTTTGAGCCAGTCCTCTGGGCTGAGGTCCCAGATTAACAGAGAGGCAACCAGCGACTTCACCACAGATCACTTCAGCAGGAAGAGACTGGAACACGACTTTCAGCAAGTGATCCGATCGGAGAGGGAAGAGTCCTGTGATTTGCATGATACTTAACTGTTGCAGCATTAATGGGTTTTGGTTTGTTTTGTGTTTCCAATATTACAAGACAGTTTAGATTTCTGTTTTGTAAGATGAGATGGAAGACTACTGTTGAGGCTGGAACACAGATACTTCTGTGCTGTTTCTATCTGTAGTTGTGAGAATACTTTACACTTCCTTTATGACCTTTAACCAGAAACACATTTGTCTTGTACCAACTAATGTACTGTATCAATAACTACATACATGTATTATTATTATTTTAATCTGTTTTTTTTTTTTTTTTTACATCATTCCTTGATTTAAGGAATTAATTCTATTCCACACAAACAGATAAACATTTATCATCATAGTAATTTACATTCTTCAGGTTCGATACCCAAGTACCCAAGAGTGAGGATGGGGCCTAAATAAACATATGGAGTTTGCTGCTGATCATGTGCAGTGTTAAAAAAGTTTTAGGTAAAAGTTTTCAGAACAGATCAAAGCCCATTGATCCATCTCTCCATCATCTCACTTATCCAGGCAGTTCATTAGGAGGAAAAGATACAAATTTCAGACTTTAGCTTCTCATTTATTATGAGTGGATGAGATCCAAAATTACCTCATACCTTCCAAGTGAGGGGATGCAATGAGAGGATAATCCTCTCTCTCTTTCTTTCTTTTCTCTTTGCCCTGTGCATCTATATCAGACTTCTGCATGTCATTACATTATTGTGTCTCTCCCAGTTTGTGCTTTTCCTCCCTCTCTTCATCCTGCAGGTATTTCTGACTCCAGAGCTGCATGTATTTCTACTACTATCATCCTGAGAACGAGCAGTCTAACAGTGCTTTAGTGAAGACTACAACACACGCTTACTTGTCTTTAAAAGGATAGTTCACCGAAACTTAACTTCAGTTGTATTGGATTTGGCTGCAACACTGTTTACCACTGAGAACTCCAAACATGGCCACCCCTCCATCAGCATAGTGGTGAGTAGATAATGAGTGAATCTTCTTTTTTCTCTCTATCCCTTTAACCATCACGACCAAATGCCTTACCCTATTGTGAATGCTATAATTACACTCACACATTTAAAAACTTTGCGCAAACAAAAACACATGTCACCGTCACCTTCCCTCAGCCAAGAGAATCGCCAAGTGGGCTATAACAATGGTAACCGAAGCACCGGCTGGCAGACCGAACAAACAAATACACATGTCGGCAAAACCAGCAAACAGCAGGTTACATCAACAAACACAGCTGGGAGCAGAGACTCAGAGATAAGACGGCAGCCACTGGAGTCAGAGATGTGTTTCTGGGTGTGAGTGCGACAACAATATGTGTCGTATCAGCTTGTTGTCCACACAGAGGAGCACTGCGAGGCAGACGGCTCACACCAGCACACAAACACTCATTCACACACAGATCAGTGGGAACAGGTGAAGTGGACGAGAGCTTAAGGTCTATAGGTTTGTGAAGCTGGATCGTCTCAGTTGGTACTGGAGCTGACAGGACACTTATAAACACACACCTACACACACCCACACAGGAAGTACAGCCCGTGTTGAGCCCAGCTGGAGACCCCAAAACATACCCTGCATATAGAATGGTCAAGATTTATCTGACGGCAAAAAAATATATGACAGTCAATACGCTGTGTTGGCTCTATGCTTATACTTAACAAACTCCAAAGCATAAATTTAATTTCAAGATTTCAAGCTGTTTAGAAATTTGCATTTCAAGGGAATTCAAGGTTACATCACCTTCATATGTTAATGGAGGTGCATAAACCCATAATATCCGTCTGTAGTTGAAGGTTTATATTATGTACATATATTTGAATTTTTTATTTTTTTGCCGATTTTTATTTATATACACCATCTTTTTGACTTTCTGCAGCTGTAACAAGGATCAATAAAGCGGATCTTATCTTATAGCGAGTATTTTGATGCTCCATTGAAACATTCGGCATCATGTCCACACACAAGCCTTACATTCATTAACCTCACGGTCAGAGAATCAAAGACGAGAGTCGAACTATATGAAACTGAGAATTTGTTTCAAATCAGTCTGTATCTTAGAATAAATAAGTGAGTATCAGATCTTGAATGTCAGACTGTTCTGACTCATCAAGGAAGCTTTGCAAATAGTCAATGATCTCAGCAACACAGTGATTCACTCATTAAAGTGAAAATGAGAAATTATAGCTCAGGTGCAGCCGCAGCTCAACAAACAAACGTCTCAAATTATTGTCTAGACGTTGGTTTTGTCCATTTCTGCAACTACTACTGCTAATGACGGCTCTGCAAGTCTTCCAGTGTCTTTGGGCAAGAAACTGAACCTCAAATCGCTCCTGACGACTGTGCCATCAGTGTGGATGAAAGCGATGGTAAAGGTTTTGTTGAAAGAACTTTGAGTGGTGTAAGAATGGGAAATATATATTTCATATACATTCCATTTACCATAAAACTCCCGGTATATTATTCCACAAACAGATGACGGTGTGAGTGAGGCAAGTTCAATTTCTATATCTGAGTCAATTATTGAATTTGGGAATTTCTAACTACACCAAAAACCATTAAGCAAAGAAAAACTGAAAAGTTCCTCAGTATATCTAGGTTTCAGTCGCTCTACAGCTAATCTTAAACCGAGCTAAATGGAAATAAAACAGTTTCATGCTGGGTGAAAGATGCAGCACCTCTGGGTTCCATTACTGTTTCCACAATTAAAAACTGCAGCAGAGGTGCACTTAATATCCTGCTCTTTCTTCAGAGCTTCAGTATCACCTGTAAGAAGCAGAATCACTCATTCATTTCATCTATTTTTGCACACATGTTTTTTTTGCCTGTGTGCAGGGTTTTTCCTGCTTAGAGAATTGCGAGGTGGCCGCCTCCGTCCAATTTTGTGCCACCTCCTGACAAAATTCTAGAAATTGTTTTCACAGATAACATTACAGTGGAAACCGGATACATTGATCAACCGTTTGTTTGGATAAAAGCTTGGGGCAGAATTGTATTTGGGTCTTTTCATACACGTTTGGATCGTAACATGTTTTTTCTACAGTTTTTACCAGATCTGTCAGTAATTTACTGCTCCTCTCGCTGTGCACTGCCAATCGAGTCAAGCCAAACCGAGCACGCCGCCATCTCCTCCCGCTCTTCAGACATTGTCCAAGTTTGTGTGTGTGTGTGTGTGTGTGTGTCAGCGCGAGAGAAAGTGAGCCACTCCGCACGAGCTGAATCAATGAATGAATGTGCAGCAATGAAGAAAGATTTTACTCAAAAGAATCAATCATATGAGAGAGAGATTTAGTTTGTTGTGTTTTAATGAATACACGGTGTGGAGTGACCGTAACTAGTTTGTTCAATAAAATGAAATAATTGCGATAATACGTCTCAGCTTATTTTTTGTCCAGGAATGACCCTGTGTGTTATTACAGCATTTGAAAGAGAGGGAAAACAAGAATAGATTTAAAAACATGGAGGTTGAGACAGAAACAGAATGAACTGTGAGGCACGGGGAATGACAATGAGGTGCAGAAGAACATGGGAAATGAGGATGGAGCAAAAAGACATTTGAGTATGAATAGAATATAACTGCTACATGTGAAGCTTTTCTAAATTGAATTTATCATTTCATTTTAGCTTGAGTTATATAAACCATCTGACAAGGCTAACTTTTGAATACAAACCTTTATGCAAACATCCAGAAATCTCTGTCTGTTTGTCGGAGGTTCTTTCACCTCAAGTACCGTTCATTTTATCATAAGCTGATATACAGCTCGTATCGTTAAGGGCCCAAGGATGTGCAGAGATAAATTCAATATATTTCAGAAAGAAAGCTGCAACCAGCTTCACCACAGGCCGAGCAAACAGCCAATTTCAAACAGACAGGTGTAGAAGTAGTTATGAGAACTCATGAATATTAACATCCTAAAGCTGCAAGGAAATTAGCATTGTCCCATTAAGATAAAATTACTAGCTTTTCAAACTTGAACATTTGATTCATGTAAAACAAGTCATGTTCAAGAAGACCAGCCGACTCTACCAGCCAATATCAAGCAAACAGAAACACATCGTGAAATCAAATCTATACATGGTGGTTGCTGCTTTTTGGTCAAACCTCAGCTCTGCCCAGACTCAGTTTCTTCTTTTAAATAACTGAACTTAAGGCTCTAAACCCCTTTGTGTCAATAGCGTCTAATACCTGACAACATTGGAAAAGTTATCTGATTCCTTGATGCAAAACATTAGTGCAAAATGACACGAGAAATTAAGAGTTTGTACCAAAAATAAATAGCCTAATTATTCTATACACATACATATCATACCCTGATAAAGCTCAGGCTAAAGAAAACAGTCAAGGGAGAAAGACGTCAAGCGTCGGAGAAAGTAGACAAGGCAGCAAATGATGGGAGGTAACAGACTGTATTACAAAAATAGAGGAATGATACAGGGGGTGAGATAGAAGACAGGGAGAGGACAGGGAGGGGAGGAGTGACAGAGAGATGAATTAAGAGGGAAAAAGAAACGACAGGACAGACACAATGACCTTTAGGAGTAGAAGAGGAATTGAGAAACAAATACAGTTCACAGTGTCTGGCTGTGTATTCTTCTGCTCTACTTTCACTTTGTGTATGTGTATCTCAGCCTCAGTGCGTTTGTGTGTTTGACAGACGTCTCTGTCCCATCCCGTCTCTGGTCCAGGTGCTGCAGTGTGATAACACCCCCCCCATCTCCTCTCCCCCACTCCCAGCCTGCCTAAGTCTACTAATTCAACGCGCCACCGACGGAAAGCTTGTTTCCGCTTCGCGAGTCAGCTCTTTGGAACTCGTTCAACAATAACAGCCAGTGTAGACTTTCAGGAGCTCATTCAGCGAGCTCTGTGAATTTATTCGCCACAGCTGACTCATCTATGCAGCGATATGAAGTTAACATCGAGATGACAAAGAGAGGTGGCGGAGGCCTAATGGGGAGAGAACCGAGCTGCGTCACGTGCTCCTGATGACTCCTGGGGAGGAAAGTCCGCTCAGAGTGAAAGTGAGTCAAACTAAGTGAAACGGGTCTTTTCTCTTCTTTAACAGCTCGAGCTGCTGATGCTGAGGCGTCAGGCCTGCCAGCTGCAGAGCAACACAGGACTAATGTTGTGCCGAGCAGCTCCCGAGTGGGAATGTTTGCAAGGAAATAAGTGTGAAGAAGAGGGCTGCTGAAGTTGTGCTCAGCGTTTCTTTGAGTTGAAGAAACATGTATTTGAGGCGAAGAAACGGTGTCAGCATTTGATGTGTAAAGAAACAGACAACATTATAGGCCACATTATATATTGTACACCCTGAATAAAAAGGGTCTATTAAAAATGTTTACAATACAAAACGAAAGCTTCAGTGCTGCAGGACGCACTGAAATATTAGCTAAAAAATAAATCAGAGTAAATGCAGTGAGGTTGAGGCGGAGGAAGAAGGAGTCTGCAGATTAAAGAAAGTTGATTTGCAGATGTTTGTAAGAAAGAAAACAGAATAATCATTGTAGTCAACCAAATCAAATTTAGAATGACCGAAATCATACCTAAGAAAAACAACAACAAAAAAACTCTAACTCTAAACCCTCAGCCCTATAGAGCTGAATGAATGTATCAGTCAGTATAAACAGCTCATACTCATTGCATATTAAAACAATTCAACCTCATTATTAGATCAAACAAAATGAAATATTTAAATCATCCTCAAAGCCTCAAGTGTGTCATAGAAGAAGTGATAGATCCTAACACAGACAAGTTAGCTGACTGCTTTAACTCCATGGTGGTTGTTGAGCTGTGATCATTGTCTATTTTAATAACAAACAGATCTTTAACATTTTACTTTAAATGTGGTGAAGCCTCATGTTCACAAGAAAGGTCGACTTCCACAGCAAGGACTGTACTCAATGTTATTTTTAAGTTAAGGGTGGTATTAGTAAGTCATCGTGATGGCTGAGGTTTGGGAAGCAGCGAATATTAAACATGCACATGTTCCTGCATGACTCACCCGAAATATATAAACAAATCGCTCCGAGAAAGCTGCTGCACAGCTGAACCTCTGAAAGTCTCTGGAGAGCCTTAACTGATTGTTCACAAACTGCAAGTCAAACTGTCACACCCTATCTCCCGTCTGTTGTGTTCCCCGCTTCAGTCAGTGGTCTTCAGTCGGCAGTGCTCACTCACCAACTCCCCCTCTACATCCATTTGTTTTTTTGTTTTTTTATCATGATGATGGATAAAGCCTGGTCTCATCCTCCTCTTCTCCTCCTCCCCTGTCGGGAGCAGAAATTTCTGGTAAAGCGATCAGGGAGGAGGAAAGCGAGGGAGGGAAGCAAGAAGTAGAGCAGAGCAAAAGTATATAAAGAAGGCAGAAGCACACAGAAGACAAATAGAGTTACGTAAATTAAATGTACTTTTTTTCAACTTTCCCTGTGTTCCAGGTCAGACTCAGGGACTGATATGGAGCAGAACCATAGGAAATGTTCAGGAGCGCCTCAAGGGACTGAGGTGGCTCTGGGCAAATGGGGCGTGGGGGGCCCTGACATCAAACCAAACAGACCCCCCACCACCACCACAGTAAAGTTCAAGTGCAAACCCCCACAACCCTCCCGGCACATCATACACACACATTAATATATTCTCAGCTTCAACCAAACCTCTAAAATTACCAAACTTATGGGCGTGTCGAATCATGGTGTCATTCCAGTCTCATGCATTTTGGGGGCCCGCAGGTTGGGGGCCCCAGGCAAAAGCCCTTGGAGCAATTACATCTTATATTACTCAGATTTAAAAACACTATAGAAACAGCTATTTGTCTGTGACTTCCATCGTCGTTGGATTCTGACACTGAGAATAGATAAGATTACTTCAAACAACTATAATCAATAATAAATAACTTGCCTGCATGTGAAATAGGTCGCTCAGTGATGAACATATAGAAAACATGTCATGTGACTCTCAAGCTGTGTCCTGCCTCCTTCTGAGGCTGCGTTTGAAGATTGCATCACAGCAGGTAGGTTGTTTTTGTAATTTAAATGCTCCTCCAAATGGGTTCTTTCATCCTCGAGCAACAAAGGCAGAACTTTCTTGGATTAGTTGTGCTTTAGTGATGAGATAATGGCAGGTAACGAGGGGTCCGATGCTCACATGTTAAAATTTCAGGACAGATAGCCATTGGAACTGGGCCTCAGACCGAGCTGAGTGCAGTGACGCAACAAGCTACTAAAAACATTACTTTGATAATTAGTGTGATGACTAATTGAGAGTTTGCAGGTAACTTGTTCAACTCTGACGATCACTAGCTTCGTGTTTCCTCTCTACGGTCACATTTGCTGCCATCTTCTCCTCTCATCCTCTCCTCCCTCCTCAACTTCTTTTATCTGCTTCCATCTCGCTCGTGTCACCTTCTTACGTTTAATTCCTATCAACAACACCTACTCGTTCCTCTCATCCTCCTCACACTTGCCTCCCCCACGTTTCCATCAAACTCCCTCGTTTCTTCCTCCCTCTATAGCTCCTACCTCGATCTCTCCCTATCTCCCATTAGACTCCGACAACTGAGGCTCTTATGCAACTCCTCACCCAACTCTATAGGTGTCACCCACTCTCATCCCCTCCGCACCTCTGTCGCAAAATCTCTGTAATCCTCTGTGCAGCCTGCGTCTTGTGCTCGTCTGATCGTGGTTGTAGGAATAGTCACCAAAATGGCTGCCTGCATCTCTGGCTGTGCATCAAACTGGTTGACTGGAGAGATGGATGGGGAGATTGTTTGACTGGATGACTGGATAGCTGACAAACTGACTGGCAGGTTGGCTAGGAATCTGATGATTGGATAGCTGTCTATCTGTCTGGCTCACTGCATGCATGCATCTGCAGGATAACTGACACACCCAATGTGTTTGTGCGTGTTTGTGTGTTTGTGCGTGCGTATCCCATTTTATCAGCAGCTTTCTGGTCACTCAGCATCGTGCACACAATCCTTGCCCAACTTTTTCCCTGCTTCTTTCTACAGGCTAATTTTGGAACGTCTACATATTGAAAGTCTGTTTGTGAATGCATATGAATGCAGTGTATTATTCAATTTTATTTTCTTCCTGTCCTCTTCACTGGCCTCCTCTCATGCCACCCACTGCTGATCACACAATGACAGCTCCTGGGAACAAACACACAAACACGCACAGCAAGTTATAGCATCAAACCCCCGGCGTTTGGTTCTTAAAGCGTCACCGAGATCCTGGCAGCTGAGCTTACACTATCTGTTAAAACTGACGTTGCGTGTGAAAGAGAGAGCGTGCGGCTGTGTGTGAAAGTGAGTGTGTTTATGTATGTTAGCTGTCAATCACACATCAGTCACGCACACACACACACACAAACACAGACTCACACACACATTGTTCTAACAAGTGCCCGAGAAGTTAAGGACAGCACAAGAACAAAATGCTGATCCATTTTGAAGTCAGACGTTTTTCTTGATAATTGTTTTGATGAAGTAGTCAATTAAACAAATGTTCAATTTTCAGACACTTACAGCAATTGTTGGGTGTTCATAATATTTTTCTGATGAAGAACATCTTTGCCTGACAAAGCCTGAGAAGTTCAAGTGAAATTTGGTGAATTCTGGACAATTTAAGCACCTCTACTCTCAAGCTCATTAACCGAATGCATCGTATGTTTGCAGTTTGTTTCTGTGTAAATGAGAAGAGGTGGGCAGTTATTTTCACCAGCGATACTTCCTTTAAATTGCAGACAAAATAACACAAGTGAAGAAAATATATTCACAGTAGTGGACACACTGTGGGACTGAAAAATTATGTCTGGGAACTGTTGAATTTGCTACTAAAGATTTTATGGTCTTTTTAAGCGACTTGTGTGCGATGGCTCCTTAAAAATGCTGCTCAGACCTTAAACCTGTTTATCGATGTTCTTTTTGTCTCTGGATACTCATTTTCAATTTTTTTTTACACAAAGGCCATAATGGCATTGAAATTTGCAACATTTTGTGCCCCCTCCATGTCTTCCACCTGACTAACCGTCCCCTGGAAAACTCATTATAGCGACCATTCTCTGTGAATCAAAATAAATGCCTCTGTTGCTTTTCTCTATTCTCCACTGGAACAGTCCTGCTTGTCCCTGCCTCCCTCCCTTCGCTCCATCCCTCCCACATGCCACCTCCATGCTGGAGGACTCATTATGCAGACCAACTCTCCCTCCGTCTCTCTTATCATTCTCCACTGGAGTACTCATTACTGTCTCTCTGTCCCCAACTTCTTGCTTTCTCGCACTCTCTATTCTTTTATATCTTAATCTTTCTAATAAAGAGCACACACACACACACACACACACACACACACACACACACACACACACACACACACACACACACACACTGCAGGGGGATTTCTGTTCTTGGTTTTACATCAAGAACAAAAACCCTGTTTCAGCTGCCGTTTGATCGAAATCAAAATTCAGTGAAGACTGATTTTCAGAAATAGTAGCAGGCTTCATGTTTCTACATCCAACAAATCTGTGATTATACGTCTGCATCTGTGACACCTGCTCAAAACTGCTAAACTATTTCCCCTTTGTTAACATCTGCTCAAGACACTGAAGGTAGTTTGCTTCTGTCGAGGGGAAGGAGAAGCCAGGAGCACCCGAAAAGATCAGATGATTTCCTCAGAGGCAGCTTGAGTTTCCAAACACCATGATAGAGACTGCACTGAGACCAAACATTAACCTGATGTCCAAGTGGCAGGGCAAGTGGTCCGGCCAGAATTGGCTGTCTCAGAGGAGGCCCGGGAGAGAAAGAGAGCCAAGGACACAGGCATCCACGGCGAGTGCTGGAAGCCAAGGAAGCTAAGTGCATTACGTGCCCATTGAACCTGGCTGCAGACGCTCTGCCAGACCTTCTGCAGGGCCCTCAAGCTCCTTGGCAGAAGGGGGCCGCACAGGAACAAATCCACCAGGAAGACTGTTGCAGGAAAATCAGATGCCATCAAGAGGTTAGACCACTTGGACTCATGATCAGTAATAAATGACCCGTCTTCTGGTTATCCAGAGCTGGGCTGCCTGGAGGAGGTTGTGTGATACCGAAATACAGATAAAACGGTTACAGAATTCTCAGACTACGGTAATTTAATTTCAATCATGAATTCTTCAATTCTCTTCTCCCCTTGTATTTTCCTCGCTCCAGAGTAAAAGTCTGCAGCTCTACATTTCTATTTGCACTCCCCTCAGCTCCTGCTGGCCTTCCCGTCGCTCCTCTACGTGGGGATTTCACAGCCACTACTTCAGCACTCGGTTTGGTGTGTTCTTGCTCACCTAAATCAATTAACTTGCATTATTGCCTTTACTTCATGCTGGCACAGATCAAGCACAGTGACTCTGCATCAGCCAAACAGCAAATTCATTGGACTCAAGCAGTCTTTTTTTTTTACTACCCACTGTTTTTCTCACTTACTCCAAAATGTGCTGCTCACCATGAAGTTATTTGTTGTGAACACTGATCGGCCTCAAAATTAAAACAGGTATATCAAAGCTAATAAACACACAAAGCCATGTAAAATGATTGAAAGTTCAAAATGAATTTATAAACACACTGCTGTTGGCTCAGAGCTAACTTTTTTTGCACACAGGCCATGGCTATATAAACAGTTCTGGCACAACATTAAAACCAGTTACACGTGTGTATGTGTGTGTACAAGAGAAATATACAAGTCAAGTCAACTTTATTATCAATAATGCCATATGTGCAGGACATACAGAGAATTGAAATTGCGTTTCCCTCTTATCCCCGGTGCAAACAGCATTAAACATGAAATATAAAATATAAAAAATATAAGTAATTAAAAGATATAAACAGGCAGTGGCAAATCTAGACGAAACTTCACACTGGCACACACTCTCAAATAGAAATCTTATCCTTTCAGCCTTGGTGGGGGGATGGTTCCTGGGAGGAATCCATTCAATTTTAGTGTGATCTAGGATTTTTTTATTTTCACTCTCTGTCACTCTGTTTTAATAAATAATAATAATAACCCACAAATAAATAAATAATTCAGGTTGTCCATCCTTACACTTTCTTTTTGTCTGTTACATTTCTACTATAAGAACTAGACAATCATGTGCAGGTGGAAGTACGTGCTCTACAACCCAATCGCCTCAAAGAGGACAAGAAGGAGTTCATTAATATCTCAAAAAGCAAAGCTGCTGAAATCCACATTAGATCATATCACATGAGATTCATCAGCAGACGGAGTTTATCAGCCGTCACAGTCCTAAAAATGTGAGGAACGTTTTACTTTCAAAGGCTTCTCATCTTTTTTGACAGAAGAGAAGTCTGAGTCCATGATTCCCCGAGGGCTCTGATCACATCACATGAAATACACTGTGTGCGTTTTGTTTATCTTTTTGGTGAACTGACCCTTTAAACGAGACTTCCAAACCAATTGAAAAGCTTTCTGCTTAATGCTGGAGAAAATGCACTATGAAAACAATTAACAGTCCATCCAGTCAGGTTGAGGACGGACCTGGTGTCAGTGTCTGTGACGCCTCCGCACGCGTCGAAGCTAAATTTGCAGCCCGGAGAAGAAAACGTGTCTGTTGCCTCTGGGGCGTTGGCCTTGTGTGTCAGTGTAACAAATCTTTTTGGATCGTGTTCCATGAAGAGGATTCTCTCCAAGAGGATGTTCTGACACTAATCACGAGATGACTACTTCAATTAATTAGCTGAATTTTCTGCACACAAAATAAATACTAATTAGGAGAAATGGAGAGGGCAAAGAGAACGTGAGATAGACAATAAACAAAGGGAATTATGAGAAAGCAGGGGAAAGGAGATAATAAGACAAAAGGGAGGAGGAGAAAAACTGTGTCAGTAACAGATTGAGTGAAAACAGAGAAATAAAGGAGATGGATACTGCTTTTACTGCCCAAATCCCCTTCTCTGTTCCTCTCTTACCTGTTCCAACTCCTCCACTTTCCTTCCACACATGCACATCATCCTTTTCTCTCTGATGCTCGTTGTTTTTCTCATAAGAATTTCTCTTTTTTTTTCTTTTTCTCTGTGGGATTCAGATACTAGCAGACAAAAAGCTTTGCAGGCCCAGGAGCTCTGTGCATGTTCACGTAGAGACTCCACCGTGTACGCGTTTCTTCTTTTGTCTCCGTGTGTACCAAATATATACGTGGCTGCGTGCCATTTGCATGTTCTTTAGAGATGCACACACACGCACACGTTCGAGTGGCTTTTCCCTCTATAGCTGGAATGTAAAACAGAATTGAGACTATACCTTTAGAGGCAAAGAACAAGAGAGGGATCAAGCCGCATATCACATGCTACTTTACAAAATTCACAGTGTGTGGATGTGATGATAGAGGTTCTGTGTGTGTGCGTGTGTGCTGGAACAATAATTGTTAAGACCTGCTAAGATTAGAATAGTGGAGAGGAGGGGAGAATAAAAGACTGTAAAAAATAGACCAGAGGCTTCGGTGATGCCTTTGTTTTCCACACAAGCTGCTCAACCAATAACTCAGTTCCAAATGTTAAATCGAACTCCTACTCATGGCACAAGCGGTTAGCACAGTAGAACCTCCCTTTCCGTGTATTCATCCTGCATCGTAACCTATTTTGAAGACAGTTTTCTTAATTCGGTGTATTCTGATGCAACGGTCTTCACGTCTCACTATTGGAAACGATAAAGGAAAATGTAAATATTGGGTCGTGGGTGTGTGAAGAGACAAAAAAACAAACAAAATGAAGAGCCGAGTCAAAGTGGAGATTTTGAGATGAATAATGGCCCATTCATCAGTGCTAATTTGCGAGGCTAATGTTCTTGCTGAGCTTAATGGGGAGATTAACTGGGCAAACTAGCACTGACAAACGAGCAAACATGAGCCGCAGCGGTCAATCAGGGAGGCGACCGTGTTTTCATACCGTACCCCAGCATCCTGGAGCATCTGTTCTAAATTCCATTTTTATTCACGCACACAATTAACTCCACCTCACGGCCAAAACACCTCACAACAAACTTGATCATGATAAACTGAGGATATGTTCAAATAATTGACATAGTTATTGACATCAAAACACTCCAAAAAAAAGTTGTGGAAAAACAAAACGAAGTTGACAGGATGAGAGATGAATCTAAGACAGTGAGATAACAGCAGATCCAGTAGTGAGAAAACTCACTGTTATGAAAACACAAGTCACAGAAGGCTCAGTCACCGGAGAGTCTCACCATCACATCGGAGGAGAGGCGTCGCATTCCTCCGAACATGTGTTGCATCTTTAAAAGGACTAACTGAAAGTGTTCTGGATACTTTGCAGATGGGTATCCAGTGAGACGCGGTCCGACCGAGGCATCAATAACCACTTACACACCGTGAAATCTAAAAGGATTCCAGGGGTTCTTCAATTCCTTCATTAATAATTAACTTGATCATTAAAGTTTCAGGCTCCTTAGGTGAGGCTCCTATCCAGCGAGACTGGAGAACGAGCGCAACAGTGGAGCGAGCTTGTGTTTCTCACATCACGACATTACAAGCGACCGAGAGATTACACAGGCAACAGCGTCCTGTGACGGAATAGAAAAGAAAAAAAAGGAAATTGCTGTGAGACGCTGGTGAGATCCTTGAAGACGTCTGTGACCGATTTATGAATTTATGTGTAAAGGTCCAACAAACTGTAACTAATCTATGGGGATGTAACGTGTCTGGTATGAGGAACAACAGCCTGAGATTACACAGCTCAGAACAAAACTCATACACATCGGTGAGCAGGTCTGAAAGGAAATCTTAAAGACAGATTAGTTGAACTTGAAGCACTCACTATTCCTCAGGTCTTCTGTTTCTGAGACACATGCTACTACAACCAAGACACAGAAAGTTTGTACAGGCTGATTTTTTTTTTTTTTGTCCTCTGTGGTTGGACCTGCTTTTTCTGCAACAACACGGGGAAACAAATTTTGGGCAATTTTGATGCTGTTCACTGGTGCAGTGGGTAAATGCAACAGTCATTCCACAGCTGAATTGCGACTGAAAGGAAGAGAGAGACAGTCACACTTGATCGAGCAAAAATAAGACTTTCTGTGCGGAGAAAACAGTCAGGACCCGCTTTTTTATTTTTACCTGTAAATGCTTTAGTTCTGAAGATGTTTTTGAGATCTACACATTCTAGTTCTACACACACACAAACACGCATATGTGTTGTTTAACATATCTATACATATATAAAATATAAATATACATATATACATAAATTCATACACACAAGTATATAGGTGTGTGTGTGTGTGTGTGTGTGTGTGTGCAGCCTTGAGCTATACCTGCAATCTCATAATTTTCCTACATGCCACTGTTCTGTTTTTATAATCTGTTTTATATAAATAGTCTTTTCTTTTCATTTATTATTTGAAGGCTACATAGCCACTGTTGCTCTTTCCGATGTTCAAATATATATACAGTACTGTATAATGGATTGTGTATTGAAGTAAATGGGATTTATTGTTTCGTTTTGGCCTTGGTATTGAATTGGGTATCGAGAATTGTGGAAATGTCATGGTATCGGTATTTCCACGCTACAGACAGGGTTAGGTTTTGTATAATGGGCTATTTTCGTGTGTGTGTGTGTGTGTGTGTGCTGGGTTTAGCTACCTGGTTCTTCCCCTCACCAACTCAGCTGACACACCAGAAGTTAACTGTTCAGCATCTACTCCGCCCACACCAGTATAACCCAGTTGCTACATCAACCAGTGAACTTTACGTTCGGTAACACTGGCTCAATAAAGAACATTTAATACAAAGTTGTTGTCCAAGACGTTCCTCAGGTATTTTTTCAAATGAAAAACCTAATCTTCACAGTCCCAAGCTGCATTATCATGCAACTGTCCTGCATTTACACCCACGATTATTTCCAAAAACAAGAGGGATTCTTTTTAAAGCCAACGCACACAACACACAGTGTCTAGTAACTTCCAGAGGATCCACCTCTGGAGCCTGAGCAGCAGTGCCGCTGCAGTTCATGCAGCGCACAGTAAAAATGGGAATTCTACAATACAAACATCTGTAGGTTATTTCAAGTGGGTCCCAGAATAATAAAGCTCACAATGTGCTTTCATGAGCCTGGGTCCCAGGCCAAGAAAATAAAAGTGTTATTTCAGCGTGGAAAGCTGCAGGAGGGGATTTCTCTCAGTTAGTTAAAATATCAGCTGTTCCCCCCTCAGCTTGTTAAAATAAAAACAAACTTATCCCCAAACTCCTTTTTATAACTCTCGGGGTAACTTAGAGGTAAATGCTCAAACCAGTGGAAAACACACACACACACGACTCTGCTTGAAATGCATTACTATGAGCGTGTGGTGCATCCCCAGGATGCAGGAGGAAGACAGCTCTGTTTCTAAATGGGGCTCTTCTATCCTGCAAACAAGAGTGGCACCACCAGTAAACAAAACACAATCACCGTCCAGGCATTTTCATTTCAAGCATCCTCAAACTAGCGTTGGCAGATCCAGACTCAAAGAGCGATGGAGGCGTGCGAAGGAGAAAAAACAGAGAAGCGACAGAAGAGTGTCAGCAGTCAAAAGAGCGGGAAAGATGGGGAATTTTATCTGAAGCGACAGCGAAATGAACATGTGAGCACATACGCAGCCACAAAGAGGATCACTGTCATATCAATAACCGAGTTCAAAAAGCAAAAATGTTTCAAATTCAATCCAAACACATTTGCACTCAGAAACATATTAATTATAATTTTACGTGATAACGTCAGTCATTTCGCCAGTGACACCGCAGCCAAAACACACATAACCCCCACTCCTCTCCTCTGACTCTCCTCCTTTCACTCGGTTTTCCTCCTCTGTGTCTACCTCTGTCTATTTCTTTCTCGCCCTCACAGACACATGCAGAGCCCCCAAAACACAAACAGCGGCGCTATGCCGAGGTTGATGGCTGTCACCTTTGTGTACTCAGCCTCTTTCAGGAGCCAGCAATGCAAATAACACCCTCGTGAATATTCATGACTGATTTGAGATGGAAAGAGAGAGCGAGGGAGAAAACAGGAGGAGAAAGAAAAGAATGGGAGGAGGTGACAGGGAAATTGAAGGGTAGGGAGGAGAGAAAGTACAGGGAGAGTGCTGTAGACAGCATGATAGTGCAGACTGGATTAAGGGAATAAACAGATAGGCCCACTGAATGACTGTGTGGGTTGAAGAGAGAAATAGAGTGGGTGTTGATGTGAGCAGCCTTCATGTGTTCAGTCCAACAGAGATAACTAGTTCATCATATCATGGTGGTGACTGGTTTCACTGCCTTAGCAACTAAACACCAGGGAGTGAAAGGGAAATATACCTCAGGTGCTTGAAATAGAGATTTATAACAATTATGCAACTTTGAACTTTAGGTCTAACCATTTCAAAGCTCTGGTTATTGAGCGTGGGTAATGCTATCTTTATCTGTGCATAAATGTATCCAAGATTTTTCGAAATGCAATGGCAGCAAACTCGAACGTGCTTGAACAAACCACAAAACAATTATGTTTGAATTATTGGGACTTTATTTTTTATCCAAACAGTTTTTACCTCGAACAGTAAATTTGTAGTAATTCTATACTCACAACTCCCAGCGTTGTGTGAATTCCATTAACTTTTTAACTACAAACTCAATTAACTTTTCCCCTTCGTTTTACTTTTTTGGCGCCGCTGGCTTTAGTCATCACGTCACAAAGAAAGTGACATAAATTACAAGTTCTTTAATTAAAGCGGTTTGATGCACTTTTCCAAGGGGAAGTAATATGTGGTTTGCAAACCACCATCAAATGAGCAAAATTGTATGAAGTAAAAATGTAGGTCTAATCATAGACTGTATATAAAGGTGGAAAACGTATCTCCACTTCATCACGTTATACAAAGGTTAAGCTAAAATATCCCGGATATGGGTGCTGCCATCTTGCAGTGCACGTCAGGGGCCAGACTCTGTACAGTGATGCTGTTTGTACACATACACCTGTGACCAATTTAAACCAAACTTACCAAGAAACAATGAACAGAAACGTGTATTTGACGTGTACTTAGTCCCATCCACTAACACGGAGGAGGCAGGGTTTATGAGTTTTCCAAACATACTGAGATGATCCTACTCTCACAATGGCAACAGTCACTTTCTTGTTCTTCACATGTAATCATGATTTGCTTCACTGTAGTTTCCAGTGGTACAGGCAGGCTGCTGCTGCTGCTGCTGCTGACTACAAGAAATTTTATTTGCTAAACCACAAAGCCACCGACTCTGGGCTCCAGTCTGACCTCCTAGACTCAGCAGGATTTCCACCGTCTGTCTCCTGCCATTGGGAAACAGAAAAGCAGTTTCACACGTGCACCACATAACGTGTGTGTCAGCTAATACTGGAGGAGACATGCTGCAACATTCACAGACTAATAAATAAATCTATGACTCTCCATTGTTTTCAAATATGTGAATGATCGCTGTCATTTATGAAAATGTGAAAATTAGTTTCTGATTACAAATTTAATCACATTTCAGGAGCAAAGGTGAGTGTGTCTCTATGTCGGACTGTGTCTGTGTGTGTATGTAATTCCAAAACATATATTCTCCATGTCGAATGTGTGTGCATGTGGCTCTGTATTACCTCAATCCCTGACTTCCATTAAGATATTCATGGTCATGACCTCTTGAACTTTTGCTTCACACTCGTGACTAGAAACACCATGAAATCATCCTTTCTAAGAATGAAGGATTTCAGGATGAGGATCAACTCAACAAAAAAGGATAAGAATTAACACAACAACACACTGCAGATAGTGAGTAAGACACTTAACAAGGCCAACAGATGCACAGTACTCTGCATTTAAGTGTCAATTTAATAATTCAACTTAATTTGGATATCCCACTGTCACAGGAAAGTTCTCATTGGGCTTTAAAGGCCAAAATATTCTATAAGCTTGACCACTTGACAGAACGTTCCCCTGACTTTGAATGTATGAGCAGGTCGAGCCTCTTTAATCCCATGACACCTGCTCCTGTAAATCTGAAGTGTTTTTCTTATTTTCTTATATTCTTCATCCAGGAGAACGGATGATAACATTTGTCTGAAGGCTCTGCTCAGCTCCTCACTTCTTTACCCTGGTTCCAAATCCTTGGTGGACTCACACCGGCCCTGGGTCACCGACATTGTGTTGAGGATACCTACCTACACATCTGGGGCATCATTCAAACTAATGTTTTAATTTCAAAATGTTGGTAAAAACTAAAACTATCTCCATCCAGACAACTGTTTTATATTAGACATGATCTCAGTCCATTTTCTACCATGGAACCTCTGTGTTACTTACTCAACTCAACGCAAAACACCACTGATAGAAAATCGAAAATCAAAAATCACACCATTAACCTTGATATGAATCGAGGTGTGAAGACTAATGTTTCAGCAAACACTTATTTTCTAGAACAATAAAAAATGTACCGCTTTGACAGATTTAACGAGTATCAAAGTTTTTAAACAAAAGTGAATGACTTTTGAATCTGTACAAAAATATTTTTGCTTTACTGAACAGACATTGACCTTAAGTGGCTGAAAGCTCCAAAATTCTCGAGATCTCCACCACTGCTCTCGCTCAGAGTCATTTGCTCCAATGCTAACATAGTAAATATTACTTAATGCAGCTTTCAGGTCTGCAAGGCCAGTTTCAGCACCAAGGATATGAGGAGGATTGTCTTTTTTTTTATCTCAGGTTTACTAACGGACAGAACATTTATGATTTAGATGTTTCTCCTTTTTTATTAGTCATTCATTTCTCTATATAAGGGATTTGTTTTAAATAAGACTTTTTCCAAAACAGTCTCGTACTCTCATTCTCAGCCTCTTTATCATATGTTCAGTCCCTTCTTACTGAATCATATAGAAAATTACCTACCAATCCCTTCTCCACTATGTTTTCTTTTATTCAGTTTGAATACAGTAACCATATTGCTGACTCCATCACAGTATGGATGAATGTTAAAGCAAAAGGTAAGTGGCAATTTTATGAGAATAATGGAGCTGCGAGAGGACAGCAGGCTGCAGAAATGTATGTAGTAGAGCGTGAGTACATACCATGTTGAGCCCAATTTAATGGCTCTGGTGATTATTTAGAGTGCTGCTGCTGAAGAAGCAGAGACTGCAGTAGGGAAGAGACAAAGAAATGATCTCTGATCCAGAGAACATGAAGGATCTCCTTTAGAAAACATGATAAATAGAAGCAGGAAGTCCCAGACATCAAGACAAATAGCAATAGAGATGCTTCCTGGAAAAGACTGGGATACAAAAACAACATTAAATTGAAGATATTTCTGCAGAGAAGCATCATTTAAGTGATGATACACAAATAATCAATCTTTCCCCATTGTTTCTCTGGCGCTTAATGCTACTGTGTCATGGAAGGTAAAAGATGTATTTTAAAAATAAAACATAGGTAATGGTTGTTGTGGATGAACATAATTAACTCAGTGTTTCATGTGGCCACAGTTTAAATGACCTCTACCACAACATATTCCTCCTCTACACAGGGATTTTTTAGCTCCAAACAGTTTACTATGAACACAAATATTGGGGTGTTATGTTTTCATTTATTTAGTCATATATTAACCATTTAATAATTGACAACAAGAATTTTGACCTGTTTATACTGTTGGTTAATCTGCTAAAGAAATCATTGTTAACGGTTTGGTATCAGTTACCAGACTGTGCACTAGAATGATCCCAACGCTTGTGGACATGTTGCTATTTCAGAATAAAAACTAGTAGAACTTCTTTCTGCTGAGAACTGCCCAGCCCGATAATGAGGGTTGATTTATGGAGATCACCCACTGAACATGATCGCAGTTTACTCTCATGTGCATCAGAGTGACTGCATGCACGTGGCCTTGAGAACATGCACAGCTAAATCAGAAAGTTAATGTTGCTGTCTGTCTGCCTCAGACCCTAAAAACTTTAAAAATGTTTTTAGGGTCTACCAGGTCATCAGAGTGACTGGATTTCTCCTGATTGTGATGTAAAGGTCTGTGTGTGTGAGTGAGAGTGAGTGAGAGCGTAGCAGAGCTGCAGTATGATGACAATTCAATCCTCATTTCTTACGGCTTATGCTGCTGTTTGCACATTTTAATTTTTTTTTAAACCTTTAAAATTTACTGTATTTTTTTTATCTGTCAGACACTTTTATACCACCATTATATGACATTTTAATTTCATTGATTAATAGTTGGTTCTAATTGACACGTTTTAGAAAAACCTTAACGTACAATGCTCCTGGAAAAGAAGAGTAATTTCAGGAAAAAAATATGATAGCATGTAATATATATGAAATAATGTGCTAGCTAAAAACATTTCAGTTCCAGCTGAAGAAAGTAGAACATGAAATATTTAAATCAATAAAACCAAACAACAAAAACAAGGAACTCAACACAATCACCTTGTGAATGTTATACTTTCCAATTTGTTAGTAGTGTGTGGCTTTTTTTTTCTTTTCTTAACACCCAGGAAGCGTAATTATTGGCTTCATCCCAAATGAAAGAAATGAATCTAATTCTCATTTTTATCTTTTGTGCCTTTTCAACACTGCACAGAATGAATTTGTGAGTTGGAAGGCGCTGACACAAAAAACCCAAATAAAGAGCGAGGGAAGAGAACACAGAGGCAAACAAAGACAATGAGAATCCTATCATCCCTCGACATTCACACTCTGACTCAACAGAAAGTATACGCACATCACATGTGATACACATACAACACGGAGGGGAACCGCAGCAGAGGTGCAAACAGTATATGCAATGCATGATCACACTGATACAAACAAGCATATGTAATGTATTTACTTAAGACAACGGATACGGTGACGCACACACACACACACACACACACACACACACACAGGGTCGCAAAAAACAATCAATTCCGGCTCCTTGCTGGTAAAAGGGCATGTGAGGTGAAATCGATGATGGAGCTTTGTGAAATAAAGGTATCCTGGGTGTTCTGTGTGTGTGTGTGTGTGTGTGTGCGTGCACGTGTTGAAGCCACGAGAGAGGACCAGCTGCTCCTCAGAAGTACATCTCCCCTCTGATCCTCGAAAAAACCCACTAATCCTTACAAACACACAAGAAAGGTTGGGGATGATAAATTCCATTCACAAACAAATGACTATTGTAACAAGTCCCATTAAAACAGATAGAATGAGATAAAACTGAGAAAAAAGGAAGAGAGAACACAGAGAGAAATACTTGTTTGTCGTTTGATAATTGCCGTCTCAGTCTGTCTCCGTCTGTCTATTTCTCTCTCTCTCACACACACACACAAACACACACACAGCTTTTACCCCCTCATCAGTAATCATCTCACTAATTAACCAGCCCAACAACGATAACACACAGTTCAAGATGACAGCTTTTTAATGAGGGAGATACTAATCACTCTGACCCTCAGTCTGTCAACATCCCCACTGCTGAAAAATGGTCAAATGCTCAACAAATGCATAATTTAAAGCAGTTAACGTACATGGCGAGAGGTTCCACTGGTTCAGACCCTGTATTAATGACTTGTTAGTGAACGCTCACTGAACTGCAGCTGCACAGAACTCGACATCTGCTATACTGGGTTAGGATTAATGCCCAGAGAGGGACGTTCTGAAGAAAATACTCATGAATGCTTAAACAACTGTATGCATTAGGGTTCACTTTTTAACAACGCAAATCTGCTTTGATAGTTATCTCCATTCCACACATGAAACACCCACTTTGCTGACAGAGATGTGCATTTTTCCTCACTATAGTCGAGGGTTAAGGGCAGAAGACGTCGAATCTTGTTAAGCCCTATTAGGCAAATTCTGATTTGTGAATTTGGACTATAAAAATAAAGGTTGATTGATTGAATCAACTTTGCCTCAGGAGTTTAGCCGTCTACAGCATCGAAGCAGAAAGCAAGAGAGCGAGAAGAAACAAGGCTGAAGAGAAGGGATCCATACGTTGCCACTCTATGCTCTGCTGCTTTTAACTCAATTTCCTCCTTTCCTACATTATCATTAAAGACAAGTATGTCAATTCAAGGAAAAACTTTGTGCAAACCTGCAGCCTGTTGTTCTGACAACATAAAGCAGAAATAAGACGCTCCTCCGCTGATTATAGTCATCAGCAAATATGGTGCAGGACGGACATTATAGACATTTATAAAGTATGAAAGAAAAACTCATGTCAGTTTCCACAGCACGTTAGTCGTGAATCAGTCCAGTTCATAAAAGCATTTGGCCCTGGAAGAGATGTTTGTTATATTTATGGTGAGACAGAAAAAGATCCAGGATGATCCAAGTAGTAGCTGATCAGATAGAACTGAAGTATAAGACAAAATGGGAACAAAATACATTTACAGACAATGGCTGTAGAGTGGCTTTAGGCAACTCACTGGTTAGTTTGCTTGGTTAAAAGAACAGCCAACAGTGTTACAGCTGACTTTCGACACTCCTTCCTCTCTTTTCTTTTCCATGATTTGATCCCATTGCCCACAATCATTTTGTTCTGTCATTTGAAGATGCCCTAATCAGTAAAGTCCATGTAAGAAAAGAGACGTACGGAGCGTGCAGGGGAAATGAGTCCTGCATGTTTTTAGCAGAAACACGAACAATGCTGATACCTCTGCATTAAAAATTATTTGATGACTCATGATGCAACTGAAAAACAATGATATAAGAAGCAAAACCATATTAAGCCCCATTAGATTTGCCTGCGTGATCTTATTAAAAGCACAAAAAACACTTTCTCTCCTTTTTTTGCTTTTGAAAATTCATGTTCTCCTCTTTTCCTTGAGGACCACAGAGTGGTTCATTGGCCCATTATCTTCAGGGCTTGAGTACCAGTGTCAAAAACCAATTACAGGCACATCCAGCACATCACACGTGTCTGCTGTGGTCTAGCCATTATGTTTAATTGTCTCCTGGTATCATTTTCAAGCAGTCTCACACTGTGACACGGTCTATAACAGGTCTTAGAGCAGTGACTGTACATCAGGGAGTTAGAGAAACACATAAGTTGTTTTTTTGGCTCTATTTTCTATATTCAATATCCTTTTATTCATATTCTCATCACCCACCATTATGATTATAGCAAATAATGTCAGCAAATAATAGGTTGGAAAGATACATTTAGTTGATGTAGGATTTTATAGTAAAATGAGGGGGTGGGGGTTGAGAGTAAAAATGCTCTTAAAAGTGACAACTTTTAAACATATGTAGAATTCAACCTGTTTATATAATATTATAAATAAACTATCAGGAGTTTTTTTTATTTTATTTTAGAATGATCAGAGTAAAAGACTTTGCAGTTTAAGTTTATCAGTATGTGATGGCTCATCTAAAACCCTGGTTTCAGTTTACTCCCTGCGGAGGAGCAGTCCAATTACTGAGTGACAGAATCATGTATGGTTACATGACACTACAAGCCCAGTGACAGGGGATCCAGCCAGGACGACCCATCCAATTTGGCAAGTGTGAGTTTCCTTGATTCCTCCGTCCTTGCGTCTCAGAGTGAAGAAAACATGCAAGAGAAGGAAGCTTTTCTCTTTCCCTCTTTGACTTTGTTTATCCATCCCTCCCGTTACAATCTCCTATTTTTTCCTCTCTCTCCTTCCCTTTCCATCAATGTCCGTCTCTCACTCGTCCTCCCTCCGTGTCCCCCCATCTCCTCAGCAGTTTATCATAATCACATCACCTCAGTGTGATGGAGCACACTTACGGCTTATTATGTTTCACACGCACACACATGTGCAAGCTCACAAACAGGAACGACATCCACTTAAGCCTTATTACATGTCTCACTGTGCTTCTTACATGGGAGATTATCTACGGGACTATGCTCTGGGTCAGAGGGCAATAGCTGCAGATAGGTGGGATGGACACACACACACTCATGCATGCATACACACACACACAAACACACACATGCATACACACACAAACACACACTCAACTCAATTGCGAGCAGAAAGAGCTTAGAGATTTTTGAATGGGACATTCTTAAGAACAGAAACAGCTGGACACATCAACTAAACAACTGAACAACTGTTACCATAAAGTATGCCATAAACCGTAATGCCACACAAATGCATGTATACACACACAAACACAGCAGGGGAGTTCTACAATAAAGACAAAGTGTCTGACAGAGCGGACACTTCTCAGTGTGTGTGTGTGTGTGTGTGTGTGTGTGTGTGTGTGTGTCTGTGTGTCTGTGTGTGTGTGTGTGTCTGTGTGTGTGTACTCAATACACACTCAGGGCACTGTCAGGGTGTGGGCATGCGTGAGTGTGTCAGCAGGTAGCAGGACAAGGTGTGGTGCCACTTGTTCCTTCTTCTCCAGTGTCCTCAAATGACCGCAGGAAGGATTGAGCACAAATAAACACACAGCTGTGATTCTACGTCTATTTCTCTCTTTTAACAGACATGTAGGAAACAAAACAGATTAAATCAGACCAATAAAGGTGTTTCCATACTTTATAGGCCCTGGTGCCTTGAGTGTCTTATCACAACCGCCCATTCACTGCCTTCACTCCTGTCTGCTTCCTTGAATTTCAAATATCCTGTCCGCAGTGCAACACAGAATCAAATCACCCATCAATGACTCAAGTCTAAGTGCACCGCTGCCACACAGAGGTCCAGTCATTTCATATGAAAGAACTTGTGCTGGTTATGATATGCGTTACGCTACGTTACTTATACTTTACAATGTTTTGCAATGAAAGCGTCACAGCTCATTCATGCCTTCATTCATTCATTCTCTTCCTTTGCCATTTTACTAACTCTCCTTTCTTTGCAGAGCATGCCACGCCCTCATGTTCCCCCGATGTTCCTGCATTCCAGCAATTTGACTCCTCCTCTTCCCAATTCTCTGAACCACACTGCAGCTTCTGAGCCTTTTTTTTTGTTTTACCTGTTTAGCCTGTTTGTTTTACCTGCTCCTTCTCTGCTTTATCTGTCTGCCTGTGAGCGACCTCAGCTAACACTCGACTTCACTTCACTTATTTTGTCGAGGACATGGACAGACACTGTCTGATTGACTCCCCCAGCTTTGTTGCAGCTGTTATGAAGTTCTGAGTTCTGTATATAACTGAATATACCTGTGACCAAAAATGTTAAAACTGAATATAGTGGAAATAGATAATCAGTAATAAGCAGCGGCTCATGAGTCAATCTTGAATTTGATCAGCCACAAACACCCCTTAATTTACTGTTGCATATATGGTTACAGTGCAAGTCGTCTGAGAAACAAAACAAATATAGAAATGATCAGTTAGCCATTAGCAATCCGGAAATCTCCAAATATCTTTGAGATTGTGAGACTTGGAAACTTATTTACAGCCAGCAAACATAAAAAATGTGTTTCCTATGATACGAGTCCAAATAAACGTATTGCTGCTGCTCTTTGACATCCGTCTCAGGTGATCCAATCTGATCCCAGCTTTACAAAAAGGTGTGAAGACGCATTTCAGACCTGATCACACACACGTGTCCTGATGGATCCCCTACTCAAGTAAAATCTAAATCAAAATGCAGCAATTATATTTTGACACTTCTTCTCACTGTTTCCCATACATTGATTAATTTCAGACCTCCCACCACAATATCAACATTGACTGCCAGTTATTCTTTATTTTTCATTTTACAATTTCAAATGAATAAGACATTTTTTCAGTGTAAAGCTGTGAGCATTGATTTGATCAGCATTTCCTTGCCCCTCTCTCTCTCTCTCTCTCTCTCTCTATCCCTCTGTCTCTCTATTTCTCTCTCTCTCTCTACAACAGCCCCTCTGTCAAAGTCCGACAAGCTAAAAACAACAACACATTTGGTCTTTGCAAACAGTAATGATCTATGTGTTTATTTGCATATAGAGCTGGGACGTGAGATCTGATTACACGTGGTCACTGGAGATGCTTGTGGACACGCATTCTAATGCAACGTGTGATCTGATACACTTAGAGCCGTCCACTTGTGATCGGATCACACAAGAGGGATGTCGATGCCAGACTGAGCCTCGATTTTATGCCTTTTCTCTCACATTCCTCAAACCTCAGTCGCCCTTTCCTTCCCTCTTCGATTCTCATTCTCTGTGTTTTCCTCTCTCCTTGGATCAGTCACGAATATTCATGAGGTTATTTGCACTGCTGGCTCCTGAAAGAGGCTCAGTATACAAAGGTGACAGCAGGGATGAGACGAGAGAGTGTGGGTGAGCAGGAAAAGACCAAACGGTTGTGATAGAAATAAGAATCAGAGAGAAACCGAGGAAAATATTTGTGTTCCTACCTCAGTGTAAACTGCTCCGTGTGGGACTCTGTCTTCATGTAGATACCAAACGCCACCGTCTTGCCAAGCCGAACCGGGCTGGGTGGCACCAGAACCTCCACATTTTCATCCAGTCTCAGTCTTTCTCCTTTGGCCGAAACTGGGCCTGTGGTCATTGCCACAGAACCAGCTTTCAACATGTCTTGAAGACCCCCGTCCACTAGGGGACTCCACTGTCCCCCGAGGCCCATGCCCAGGCCTCCGAGCGGCCCAACGTTCACACTTGGGCTTCTCCATGGCTCGTTAACGATGAAGGGACACTCTTGACCAGCTCCTTCTACTGGTACGATCGAGTAATACACATCCACTGATGGTAGAGTCACTTCAGGAGGTCTCTTTCTCACTTGCGGTGGTGTAAACCAAGCTGGGGGAATCTCCAGACGGACAACACAGATGCCAGATGGTCCCAGGAGTCGGCAGCCAGCGGAGGGTGCTGCTTCGCTGGTGTCCCGGACGGCCACAGCTCTGATACACGGCAGGAGGGATGGAGGAGGCGGGTCAGGCTCATCCCAATGCCGCCCTACTAAGTAAAACAGAACCTAAGAACAAAACAAACACGTTCAGATCATTTGGAGAGTTTGTCAGAAAAAAAACAACTTGCTGTGACAATGTATTCATTTTTCCTTCAAGCTGTCAAAATGGTTCCATGAGCAGAAAGACAAACAGATTAACTGACAGATGGAATCTTTTAATGTTTTCTTGAATTTGATCGTGCTTCTTGTATGAGGTTTGCATATCAAGTATGTGAAGCTTAAATTTTTTTTTACTGCATTAGAAGATTAATGTGACATAAAACTGCCAATACCTGTATCCAGGGCCGTGTTGACCCTACTCTGGGCACCACAACTTGACCTTTGACCTTCCAGTTCAGGGTCACCTGGTTGGTTGATGGTAGCACATGCGGCGGCGGACCCTGCAGCAGCTCCACTGGGATTGGCTGCTCAATGCTCAGGTTTCCGTAGCTGCAGTTGACGCTGGGCAGGGCGTGCGGGGCGGCGACCCCTGGCTCCAGCTGGTGGAGGAAGAAAGGCTCGGTCCGTGACGACAAGCTGCCGTTTCGCATCACCTCCTGATTGGCTTCCCGCAGGAAGAAGGCGGAGTCAGCACCACTTAGCTGGCATTGGACGGGGAGGTAGGTGGGGAGCGAGGATGAGAAGCGGGGCTGGGATGAGTCGGACCCTCCTCCTGGTCCGCCACCTGCTGCTCCTGCTGGGCTGTCGGACACTGAAGAGAGGAAAGAAAGATGGAACAGAGACAGATGGATGGGAGAGGAGGAAAAAAGGAAAAAGATTAGCTATGATTATAAAAGCATCCATTCATAAAACTGATAACAGATACAATGCAGCTAATCATCAATTAAAATCACGTCAGCAGCGTATAATTCTCAGACTCACTGAGTTGTGAAATGCATTTTCATGGCATAACACAATAATTTAAACACATGCTCACATCTATCAGCTTTTCCACATAAATTCACACATAGATTACAACCCGCTGACACAACATACACAACAGTACACTGTGTTATAACGGCTTGCCTACATGAGCATAAACACATTTGCCCTGTGTTGTGAATACAAGTCTCATACGCTCAGCATCACAAGAGGCTCGACAATAATACCTCATTTTTTTAGCATTACACCACACATACATACATCCAAAGGGAAACATTGCTCTTTGGTAGTTTATTTCCATATATTTCCATTAAGTTGTACACCAGACATTTTGAAAAACGCTGGGGACTTGAAGCCTGGGATTACTGGGAGTTATGGTCCAGTATCTCATTTCCAAAGTGGAGCCAGGGTTTCACTGACAGCAGGGAGTTCTGATCCTCCATCAGTCACACCCACAGTTTGGGTTGTCAGCATTATATTGTGCAGGGTTCAACCAAACAGATCACTTATTGTAAACTATATGAAAGTGACTTAGAAGTTTTTATTGTTCTGTATTTGCAGTCGAGTTTCAGATGCCTATAAATTTAACTTCTAGGAAATAGGAAATGTTCAGGGACTAGGTGCTCTATAGGATATATAATCTGTTTATGTGTTCTTAAATTAAACTGTAATGTAGATATTTGAAACAATGTGCTAGAAATTAAAAAATAAGTTAAAATATCACAGTTATTATAAATTAGCATTTGTCAATACAAAAATAGAGGATTACATTTGGATCTGTGGGACAAAGAAAAGACACACATACAGAGGGGTGTGTGTGTGTGTGTGTGTGTGTGTGTTTGTGTGTGTGTCTTTGTGTGGTAGGGCAGCAGAGTGTGAAAATATAATGAGAGTGGGACAGCAAAGCGCTGTCTGGGGCGAGTCATACTGAGGCGACTTCACAAAACAATAATAGCAGAGAAATAAAGTGATACCTCTGTGCAACATGAATAAGCAGGCTGGTTTGGTTATGGTGTGTGGGCATGTAGGGATAAGATAAGAGTGAATGAGACAGCTGAGAAAAAGAGAGGGGGGGGGGAGCAACAGAATAAAGGAAAGAAGAATGAGGCAGAGAATTATGAAAACAAAAGAAAAAATGGGAAAATCTGAAAAAGATTATATGAACAATGCGAATGATTGGAGATTTTTATATTACACGGGATGACATTGTACACTTCACTACAAACATTTATACCTGCTCAAGAGAAAAACTGAAGAAGTATTATGTGATTGTTCCATCCTTACGACAATAACTTGTTTGCATCACATTTCTCAGTAATTCAAATATAGTGTAGGCAAAAGCATCTTTGACTTCATCAGTAATTTAATAAAATAAAAAACTCTATAAAAGTTATCAATTTAGTGCCAACGATTAAAAAATAAAAGCCTGCAACATGGAGGTCACACGAGCTTCAGCTCTAAGCTCTGGAGACTTTCCTCCACTGTGTGTGAGAGTCATGTGCTGGTTGAGACGTAGCCAGAGTGAAGTTCTTTGTAATTACAGTAACATTTGTTTTAGTGGCTGACAGAAAACACATCAGCACATTAAACTCAGTAAGCGGAGTTTTTCTTTTTTTCATGGGCGCCCTTGAGGTGCAAAGTCCTGCATGTGTGTGTGTCTGTGTGAGTCCGCAGGAGTCTTTGGAAGCATATGTCCCGATCCTGGACAGGGACCTCGAACAGCTGATACACACACACAGACACACACACACACTGGCAGAGCTCACTCATGCAGGCAAATGTTGACCCTTGGATGAAATAATTAACATCGTATGATACAAATAGGAAAAAGTAGTTTGTAATTTTTACTTTTATCTCAGTTTATATTTCTTTATCCATTATCATTGTTCAAAACGTGTAATATTTTCTTTTATCTGTGATTAACTTACTGTTGAACCTTGAGGCTTCTGCTCTTGACGTTGTAAATCTGGAAATCAAATTATTCGTCTGTAAATGCAACTGTTTTCATCTGTGAAGAAACGCGAATACAATCATATTTCTGCTCAATGGGTGGCGCTATACAACAAGTCAGGCTTGGCCCTTTGAAATCTGGCATTTTAATACTGGTGTGCCATTGGCTGCCATTAAACCTGGCATGGTCCAGATTCCCTGGCATGATTACTTTGGCAACCACCAACCACAACAGGAGTCCGTCCCCGCTGCGTCCTGCTGCACAATGTGTGCATGTGTAAGAGAGAGCAAAACTATAAGTGCGTAAATCTATGATTGGTCTGGTGAGGCTGTACGACACAAGTGCTTATTTGTGTAAATGTGATGATGACTGAGGGAAATGATATTCCATACTGTACATACATGTGTGGATGAGTGGGTGAGGATCGTAACAGGAACAACGCCAGATGTACAGAGATTTGAAAAAGCCCATCTGTGATCCTCCCCCCCAAAAACCATGCACATCCCGCTCTGTTTCTCACTCACACACACACACTCACGCACACAAACACACACACACACACCCTCACACACACACATACACAGTCAATAATCAGAACACAGTGGAGCGTGTCGGACAGGAAGAAAGAGGAAGGAAAGACAGCGACAAGCAAAGCCAGATGGGTACAAGAGAGCGAGAGATACCAAGATGTGATAATGGTATCAGTGCTGCTTAATATTGTGTTGGTTAAATATTGACAATGATTATTTTCCATTTAATTACAGACGGGCTCATAGCCACACACACACACACACACACACACACACACACACACACACACACACACACACACACACACACACACTATTGTCGTTATCTTTCATATCAGTTGAGTTGAGTATCTGTCAGCTCGTGTGTGATTTTTGACAAACTCACCGAAAGACACACTGTGCTGCTATTGTCTGCAACAGGAAATCATTAACACAAGGAAGATGAATTTAAACACAAATGTGTCGACACACACGTGTGGTGTGTTACTGAGGTTTTACCGATACATTTTACCCATTCAATACCTGGACATACTGATACTGAACTAAAAGTGAATTTAAAATGCATTCTCACACTTGTAGGATGATTGTCATCATTGTTAAACCCTTTTAAAAACAAATACAGAGGCTGTATAATTTATTTTATTATCTACTTTGAACAGTCAGAACTCAAGGGGAACACAAATATATATCTTGGAATGCACAACAATTACTTATTTTAAAAAGCTTGAAACTGAAGTTTCCTAGCAATTTTACTTATGGGTCCTTCCATCATGAAAATAGAGCCAGATTTTATATATATTGCTGACATTTAAGCTGCCTCTTGCTGATGCTCTACCACCAGCAATCTCTTCTTCCCTGCTGTATGAACGGTGCTGGCCAGTGGCAGCACAGTGCAAAAGAAACATACTGCAACTGTTGAACCAGAGGCGCAGATTACAGTCCCTCCCAAAAGAAAAGAAGAAGAATCACAGGCTTGCTACAAAAAAAAAGAAAAATCCATCATGGGGGAATTTTAAGGAAAGAATGAATTCCATTGATCACACAGATGGGACACTATCACCAGAGTGAGGTACAGATGCATAAAGACAGATATATGGACAGAGATGGCGTGAGATGTGAAATAAAGTAAGGGAGGACTGGTGAGGAGGAGTAATAACCGGGTAAAAGAGGATGAAGAGCACGAGAGGAATGAGGTTTCTATTTGTAGGCAGAGCATTCATCACGAGCAATGAGTTTACTTTGGTGGATTCTGTCTCTCTCCTCCTCTCTGCCCTTCCCTCTGTCTGTCTCAATCTCTCAATTTGCACTGTCTACGTTTACTTAAAGTTAAAATTGCAAAAAAGTTAAATGTTAAAAGGGACATAAATTTAAATTCATCACGCCAACAGTTGTCTTTGGTGTCTCGGGAGGATTTTTATCAAGGGCTATATGCCAGAGCTTATAGACGATAGATGTTCCACTGAAAGTCTGTGCCAACAGACAAAGTGAGTGATTTGGAATCCATCACTAACTCTGGGATGTTTCAAGACATTTTGGGTGATCAGAAAATTAAAAGTCTCTTAAAAGCTTCTGGTATTTTGGTTTAAAACACAACTTGCAGAGATTTACAGTGGAATCATGTCACTTGGGCTGGATAAAGCTAATTAAAAACGCACTACATTATTTTGAATGTAATCTAAATCAAAGCAACCGGTATGAAAGGTGCCATGGACCACAGCCCGGATCAATGGATCAAAATTTGGTCCAACGCAAAAAGGTGGTCTCAGTCCAGATCAAACAAATAACGGTTCAGTGCTTTAAACAACAGAATAAGAAAAAGAAGCGGATCTCAGGATTGCTTGCAATCTTAGCCTCTAACAGAAGCAACCAAATTGATTAAGTGATTTTCCTACATTCAAACAGAAAGACAGCGTTTTTCAATGGACTATATTCAACAAATAAAACTGACAACAAGCCAAAGTCAGCCTATCAACAGTATAGTATAGTTACAGGTAGATGCAGGTTACATGGGCGATAACGAGAAGGTACAATGTCATGCAAGTCTTTATCTGCTCCCTGAATATCAATGTGAAACTAAAAGTAACTGGATCAAATGTAAACAACATAACAAAGACGTTAACTTTGGTTTGGACCATGCTCCAGACTTTCAGATGTGAAAACACAGTGTCACAGACGAATCATTGAAGCTCTGGCAAATTTCCCCACAGTGGAATTAATAAAGGATTATCTTATCTTATCGTACATCTTAAAAATACTGTTGAAAATAAAAGGTGTTCCTTACACTTACTGCACCTTGAAAAACTTGGGCCTTTTTTTGGACAAAAAACACTTTCAAACTTTCTCAGTTGTTTGATTTTGCTTTAAAGTCTTGCATATCAATGCGCTGACTGCCAGGCCTAGTTAATCGCTGACTAATCCTGCTAATTGGAATTCTCCCTAACAAGGCAAACCGTTGTAGCAGTTTTTGTAATTGTGATTAAGTTATCTCTGAGTTTGTCCTTGTCCATGGGGTGTTTACCAAGTTTTCTCTGCCCCTGGTGGAATGATCCCCAATACTCCCACACTCACACAGGTTCACGCACCACTTGTTGATTGATGTCCCTGTCATTTGGTCAGTGGAGTCGCATTTCCCCAGATATGGTCTGACCACCATCTCTCCTCTGCCACCACCAACACCCCCAGCCCAACTTGCTTGGACCCAATATCCCCCTTTCTCTTTCTATCTGTCTGCCTCTTTTTCTCAATTTCTTCCTCTTTACCGTCCCGTATTAGCTTTCTTCCACTCTGTCTTTATCCTCTCCCATTCTGTTTCCCTCTGTTTTTTTGTCAATGCATCTTCCCATAGAGGTAATTTAACCAGAAGACAAGGGGACATGTCATCATCAGTGATTGTGACGATGGCCTGACATCAGTGACATCACAAAATTACCCCATCACTCTGTTTTTGTAACAATTCCATGTGCTGACAGACACAATTTGAGTCCTCCACCAGGGAGGTTATGTTTTCTTGGTTTGTCCATTTGGTAGAAGGATGTGATATGGCTCAGGGAAGAACCGTTTTTTTGGTCCCAATCCAGTACTTTTAAGGGGTCGGTGCCTATTTTCTACAGTTTAGAAAAAATGTCAGTGTACTTGGGTATATGTAACAGATCTCAGTACATGTATATGCAATATATGGTGGCCGATCGGCACTGGTGAAGGTGTGCGCTGTCCGAGTTCCCTTCAAGTTAATGAAGGAATATCTGTCTGTTTGTTTATCCTTGGATTTTTTTGACAGCCCCCGACCTACATCAAGCTTAGTGTGATCATGTTGTGGTATTGCACACATCATAAACATGTGCAGCTGTGTGTGATAAGGGCACTTGCAGAACTTCAATAGTGTTTTGTTCAGAAGTTTGAGACAGAATTTAAAAAAGTAGTGCAGCTGCCTTCAGGGATAGCTCAGTGCATTGTGTCTGTACAGTCTCCATAAAAAGTTTGGGTTAGGATGTATCATTTAGTTTTGGCTAGTTTGCTTTTAAAGATTGCGATCATGGCGCCTTTGCAGTTTTCCCTAAAAGTTAAAATGAAATCTTACCATTGACCACTGGAGTGTTATCATGACCATTTATTTCCCCCACTTTTCCAACATTGGAATGGAGGCCCAATTGACTGACTGAAAGATCCAATGATGGGAGGATAAGGTGAAAGTAAAAGGATGTTGGGAATTGTGGATGTGAATTTTTTTGACAGTGATTTATGTCAGAGTGTGTGTTTGTGGCAGCAGATGCAAGGAAGTGTAAAGAGAAATTCACCATTCCACTGAGAGGGACAAAAAAAAGGAAAGACGTCAGAGAGGAAGTCGAGCAGCACGGGCAGAAATGGAGGAATAGCGTGCAGCAGAAGCTAACACATCGATAATGTGTTGTTGAATGAAAGGTTGTCGGGAGAATGCATCAGAATCACAATTTTGCGATATTTGAATATTTGACAATTTTAAGATTAAGTTAGTCCAAAGCAGTGAAGAAAAGCCTCTGCATGTCTGCTGGGTCAGGATCCCCTGGATGGAAAGGATAAGACCATCAGACCTTGGTGCCTTTCAATTCTAGCCTTCAGAGATCCACAGCCATGCAGCCAACTTGTAAAAATCTGCTCATGAATGGGCTAAAGGAACCTCAACTGACTCAATGGACCAATAGAAAGTGAGGTAGGGAGGGACGAAGAGAAAATGGTGGATGATGATGATGTGGAAGTTGTGCTTCTTTCTAGGAAAATAGGTCATGACAAAAAGAAGGAGAAAAGTAAAGTCAGAAAGAGAAGAGGCAGGAAAGTGAAGGATGAACAAGCATGACGGGAGGACGACAGGCAATAGATGAGCAGGGGAGGGGAGGACGACGAAGTGCAGGAGGAGCAGAAGAGTAGAGGAGTGAGTTAGGAGAGCAAACAGAGGAGGAAAAGACAAGAGTTAATGGAGATAAATGTAAAGAAGAGCAGAGGGAAGAAGGGAAGCAACAAGGATGGAACCAGAAAACGAAGTTAAGGTAAATTAGAGGTGATGAGTGAATGTGTAAATATTCGGAAATGGTTGTGGTAAACTCTGGAATTGGATGTGTGCATCTAGGACCGACCATAAAGGTGCCCTGTGGAGATTCTGACCACTTGTATGTGCACATCCTACAAACTACATGGTTATCCATATTGACATTTAGCACATGTCAGTTGAAGATGACGTAGTAGCAAATGTAATCAAGGATAATTTAAGAGAAATTATTAAAAACGCTAATGCTGCATTTTCATTGAGCGTTTGTTGGGACGAATGCAATTTAGTGGAAAAAAAAAAAGGTAATTTGCAATGAAAACTACGCAGGTTACATTTAAAGTATTATAATCACAAGAACAATGCTGCATGCTGTTACAGTGAAGACCATTCAGCATCGACCATCTAATTGCAGCCCATTGATTTTCACTCAGACAAAATGCCAGCGCTCTTAAAGGCTGTTATTATGAGGCTCTTTTTAAAAGGTTGAACACTTAAGTGTTGCCTTAACATTGATGAAGCTACAGTAACAGGAGCAAGCACATGTTTCTTCGTCTGATGTTCCTATCATTCAGTCAGCTAAATTTGTTTGGGGTTGGACAGAGTTTACAACCCAAGGGTGCCCACATTTGATTTGACTAAAATTATAATGTTCTTTAGTCTTCATGGAACAATTTGCAGCTGTATCTCTTAATCTCAAGCACCTTGGTCCTGTTCAGCCCTGCTAATAAACTCTGTGTTGAGAAATTCAATCACAAGTGGACGGCTCCAAATGTGTCTGTTCACTCCTGACGATTCGATGCGTCCTGAATGTGTCTCCTGTGACCTCCCTGCTCTATATGTAAATGAACACGTGCGTCATTTCTGTTTTCTGCTGTAGGCTGACTAAACAGTGTGTGTCTAAGTGAATCAGTGCGCTACACGCAAGACTTCTTCTTCCGTTCCTGGGAAAAGTGTTTACAGTCCGACAATCCTACACAAGTTGAACATGTCTGAACACAAACAGCAATAGTGTTTGTACCTGTTTATGGTCCAGAGGACATTTTGACTAATCTCTTTTGCAGCTACCTGCAGACGAATGCAGATGAGTTAACTTTTATTTCAGGTTCCTTCTGAACTGGGGTGTGGGGCATTCGCGTGATTGAACGGGAGAAACAAACAGATTGTCAGAGGGGGCAAGTCGGGTCTAAAATCGTCCCGATTGTCCTCTAGTGCTGCAGCAGCCTTTAGACTCTGAAGACAAGACCAGACACTGCAGCTCAATACAATACAGAGTGAAAAAATCCACATGATTGTACAGAACACTGTAGTAATCCCGCTCTAATCTGTTTACAACTCTAATCTGGTTAGGCCAATCTGATTAATGTTCCACAGCTAATTGCCAGAATCTGGTGTGAGTAATCTGATTGATACACTAATGAGAGGAGGATTATCACACAGTTGACAGGCACCTCTCTCTCTCTCCTCCTGTCTCTCTCTCTCTGTCCGTCCCTCCCTCTGTTCCTTTCAGCCTGTATCTCCGTCACTTTTTATCTCATTCATTCTCAGTTTTGTCGGCGTCTCTTAGCTCTGTTTGTCTGCGACTCCTTATCTGTCTTCCGCTCTTTATCTGCACTCGTCCCTCTCTGTCTCGCCTCCCTCTGCTGTCATCAGTCTCTCACTCCCTGTTTATCGGTCACATTCTCCGTCTTATTGCTATCGATTGCCGCAGATGCCACATGAACACAAACTTAATTAAGTCTGACAAGTGCAGGTATTTTTATCGCCGCATCTGGAACGCACCCATTCGTGCAAATGCAAATGCAAGTGAAAACATCCGCACACGCACTCAAAGTCATTTAAAATCTTGTGTTCCTTTTTTATTGATAGATTCTGGACTTTTGGGTGAAAATCATTAGTGCTAATTGTTCCCTTGTTCAACTTTGACATTTTGTGAGCGTGTGCAACGGGAGGGTGTCGGAGAATGTCAGGTCATTTTAAACACACACACACACACACACACACACACACACACACACACACACACACACACACACACAGACAGTGACGTCGACAACATTTTATCAGCCCTAACGTTAAAATAATCCTTTATAGAGCTGATGATAAATCCTCACTGTTCTCAACTTTTCACAGATCATGCACACACACCGCATGTTCACACTTCAGTCTTCATCATCACTTGCTAGAAGGTCATCTATCAAACACGCAGCTGCGTCAATGTGCGACTTCTTTAAGCAGAGGTGTGAACTAGCATTTCACATCAGCCTGTCTCATGGGGACCATCTGTCTCACTGTTCGTCCCTCTTGGTCTCCTAGTCTCACATTCTCAAGTCAACATCTGCCTTTCTATTTCTTAAATGTCACATTTTCTCACTTTTACAGTTTACTTACCACATTTCTTACCTTCTGTTTCAGTCCAAATTTTCTGTTAAGACTGCATAAGTGAAAATACGGGTAATGGATATAACTAACTGAATGACTGGCAGCGTAAATGTGTGTTGATATGCACGTGACAACTTTGAGAGGTTCATATTTGTAACAGGGTCACTTGTAATCATGAAAATCTTTCATCTTTCCTACAAGTTATTATAGATAGCACACTATAAAAAGATGTATTGGAGAAACACTGAAGTGACATAAGCAGTTATAACCTCTGTAGCAGTGATAACTCATCCTTCTGATATCTTTAACTGCAATATCAAATAAAACATGAATAAATTCATTAAGAGTCAGAGATTAGTTTTTGTATTGGAGGATTTTTATGACTGGGACATATTTTGTCCTCACCACTATTTGACTTTCAGTCCTCTCATCAACCCCCCTCGTCTTTCACTCTCATCTTCCTCTCTCCCTCTATTCATCTGATCCCAATAGTTCTCATAACAGTCCCCATAAAGCAGAAACGCCATAAAATGACCACCAGATTGAGATTCTAAGGTCAACCATCTGAATATGAGGCATTTGCACACCCGTGGACGGAGAGCTATTAGAGAGGGACAGTACTGACTAAGGTCACGAGTTATCGCAGGGTCAACTATAAAAGATAGAGCAAGGGATATAAAGGAGCAGGCTGGTGTCTGCCATGTATTTTCTGTGGAACTGATTCTGTATAGTTTATATTGGCACCGATATTTTCTAGATTATAGTTTTATAGCCGTGTCATGAACCGTGAAGACAGAAAAATGTGTGTTTTTGTAGCTTTTTTTCCCACAAAAAAATTGCGGCAGATTCCCAGGATGCAACAGCTTCAGCTGCGTTATTAGCTCCACCGAGGAGGTTCTGTTTTCACGCCTGTCTGTTTTTTGGTTGATTGGTTTGTTTGTTGTTCAGCTTTATTGTTCAAAAACTACAGAACGGATTGCCACAATATCTGGTGGAAGGACATGAGTGAAGAAATAATCCAACATAAACAAAGGGGCAGATCCAGGTTTATTATCTGACATAGGTCTTTTTGTTTTTGTGACTTTTTCCCAGGTTTCCCAGGGAATGATTTTAAGGGACTGACATCTTTGAGTCTGTGAATTTTGGTGCATATCTAAAACAAAATTCGTGGCCTAGTGAATTTGGAGGAGTGCCACTCTAGTCTTCCATATATATGTTTGCCTTTAATTTCTAAAGTGGGACAAATGCTCTATTCAAACAGGTTCAAGGTTCCCGCAGGTTGATTTTTACATCGTGCTGACATGGACTGTGAACATTGACCAACTGTGTTCTGGGACATAGGAAAATCCATTCATCAATAGAAACACTCATTTATCTGCACAGTAATTAGCTTTCTACAGGAAATAATGCAGTTAAACCACAATGAGCAACTAATATTCTCTTCTTGAGTGGTGTGATGTGTTAAATGATGATGATGAGGCTTTGTACTTTATTTTGCTGATGTGTTCCCACTTATGCTAAATCTAAACAACTCATTTCTCTCTCAGCATGAGCAGTTTTGATTTAATACAAAGTGAAATGTTTCCTAAGTCTGTAGAAACAATAGGTGAGAATTTAAAACAAACACTCACGACACACTTTTTAATATCACACAAGTTTCTGAGCCCACTGCCGTTTGTTTGTGATGTTAATCAGTCGTCAGGGTTGGAAGCTAACACCCACCAGATGCCGGTGAGATGTGGCTGTAATAAGTCTGCCTGCTCCACCAGCCACTCTGGGAGGAAGCCAAGCATCATTTGAGGATGGTATGTGCGGAGATGAAACTGTGTAAGTGTGTGTCGAGACTGGGCTCAGCCGGCCGCTGGAGCCTGTAGGCAAAGATGTGAGTTCCCCGTTGGACAGGAAACATACGCAGACCTGCTAACCAACAGACAAAGAACGAAAACACCTCATCGGCCACAGTAACAGGCTGCCACACACTGGGTGATTTAAACATGGGTACAAATGTATTGATATAAATGGTACGGGCAAAAATTTAGAGATCGCAGTTGGGAATCAAACAGCTAAACCCACTTATACAAAGCCTAGTCTGCATGCCAGAGGACATCACCTTGACCACTTCTCTTCCTCTCAAATAACTGCCGTAGATGGCAGGTTTGCAAAAATGGACCGATAGTTTCCAACCAGGACTGGTGAAAAGAGGTGCAGACGTGTAAAAAAAGAAAAGAGACTTGTTTTTAATTCCCTTCTTTTGTTTTTGGTCGATCACTGCACATCTTGCTAGTTTTACCCAGCACCTGTTTCTCTTAATCTCAATCTCTCAAACTAAACACAGATTGTGTGCAGACAAACCTGAACAAACTCCTATTGTTCCAAACAAATCCTACTTTTAAAGCAGTTTCATGACAACACAGATCGAAATGGAACAAAAAAAATGATCCAAGATCCAAAACATTATTTTTTCCTCCTCAAGCTACTTTAGAGGTAAATCTGCATATATAATAATATTCTATGTTTAATTGAACTAATTTTCTCTGATATTCTCTCATTTTTGAGGACAAGCAGTTTGTCAGAAATTAGTTAACAGTCTCTCAGTCAAGTAATTTTCATCCATCCCTCAATCATTCTGAGGGATTGACTGATTCACGCACACACGAACACACACACACACACACACACTCTTAAAGAAGTCATACCTATGCATTTATTCAAAACATCATGGGCTGGAATACAAATCATGACCTCTGTTGTCTGTCACTGGCTGATATGAAATGAAGTAGATGCAGGTTTGGTCGTCCCTTCCTAAAGTCGAGCCAATTTCAAAACTTGCGATGTTTTTTCAGCCGCCCGACTGGAGCTTGTTGCTGCCACACCGGTGGCATTTTGGACTCAGCTCTGCTCAACTTATGTAGTGTGCTAACCCAGTCAGTTCTGTGTTTTGTGGATCTTTGCATGAATTTGACCTTTTGCTGTTTATTATTTTCCTTTTTGTTTATCGCTCTGTGTTTTCTCTCGCCTACATTTTCACTTTTAAAAGACAAGCAGTGGGACTAGCTCTGCAAACAAACGCTTTTATTATAATTGGAACATGTAAACATAAACCTTTGACTATAATCACGTTCTATTTTACAAATGGTTTTCAATTAACCAGTTAATTGATGCTCATCTAATTTGTAGTACTGGAGGTTGAGGTCTGCATGGATTCTTCCTCTTCCTTTCTTCACTGTGCAGAAACACATGAATAGCAGGTGCCCCTCCGTGGCGCTCACCTTTCAGTAATTTAGCTGACTAAGATATTGTTGTTGGTGCACTGCTGATTGTGCAATGTCAACCCGGGGGTGGGGCTGTTTAGCCCATTGCTGTGATTGATGGTGACATTAGAAATGACTAAATGAGACGTAACTAATTATGAGCCTGTCTGTAAAACCCTACGGTAGCTGAGATGACTGAAAAGAAATTCTGATTTGTATCGATGTAATGTTGCATAAAGTGATGAAAATAACTTTTTAGTTGCTTCGGCTGAAATCATCTACTTCTGCTGTAATTTACAGTTTCCTCACACCGATATCTGCTGCTTGGCCGAGAGACACAGTTACATGAGATGCTGTAGTTTGCTAACTTTATTATTTCCTGTATACGCGACCTTTTTTTTTTTTGTCTCAGGCAACTAATGCTGTTGTACCTCATGCCAAACCTCCCCCCGCCCTCTCCGTGTTGGCCCAGCATTACACTCATTAAACTTCATTATAGAGACAGTTGGTGCTTACACAGAGGGGTGTGCATGTGTGTGTGTGTGCTGGGGGGGTCAGTGTGAAGGATGGGGTGCCACTTGTGCTTTACTGTAGTCAGCACACAGACATTCACATTAATGCGTATACAGTGCCGTACACTAACAACACAGGCTTGCTGCATCGCTGCTTGGTTACAACAGTGAAGCAGAGGAGGAGTTCACTGAGCAACATCTGCATCTTTGACCTTTGCAGTGTTAAAATATTTAGGAATTAAATTTATAAAACTGTGGGATTGTACAGTGATGTGATGCATTTTTATAAAACTATTTTTTTTAAAAGGGTGATAAAGGGCTTTAGTACAGTGAGGATGTGATGATATGCCCAAACATTTTGATCCTCATCGACACTGTGTGTGAATGTATTTTAAACTCGGACACGGTGACACGTAGACGACAGTGAGATGACAAACAGAGGAAACACAAACACAAAGAGCAACACGCACGACTGGGAAACTGCTGCTGCAGGTTAAAAATCTTCACATCATCCAAGACAAATACACACAATCAAAGATAAGTGTGCAAACACGGAGACATACAAACCTTCATGCCCTCACAGCCGCACGTGCGTTAACAAACGTGTCAATCGCACAATGCTCTTCCTAAAATCTCACCTCTTCAGAGACAGAGATCACTCTCCCTTGTCACCTGTGTGTCTCCCTGCAGGTGTGATGATGTCACATACAGGAAACAGCTGTTTGGATAGTAAGTGCAACTCTGTGTGTGTGTGTGTGTGTGTGTGTCAGGTAAGACTCACTGGATATCACATTTTGATTTGTGTTCACATATGTAGACACGTGTTTGAGTCTTTTTTTACTTATATGTCAATGCTGGATTATTGATCAGAATATCAAATATTTGCTTTTTCATTTGGGCCTAAATTTTTACATAGTGATATTTATAATATCACTGTCTCAGGAATATGTGGTGAGGTTGACACTCAAAAACGGTTTTATTACAATAAATGATAAACAAATGAAGGACAAACAGCAGTAGAGATAAAGATTGAGACATTGAGGTACAATAGACACAGAGAATGTGTCTGTTTGTGTGTGTGTGTGTGTGTGTGTGTGTGTGTGTGTGTGTGTGTGTGTGTGTGTGTGTGTGTGTGTGTGTGTGTGTGTGTCGGGGGGTGACATTGAGCAGACAGTGGCAGTGTGTTGAATGTATAAGTGATGGCTGATTAGCATAAAGCTCAGGAAACCAGACGTCTCCACCTTTATTGCTTCACTGTGCATTCATTTCACCCAGACAGATGCCAGTTTGTTTCCAAATATAAACAAACAGTATTAACCCAAAGGCTTAAAAATAAAAAATAAACTATTTTAATAATAAAACCAGTCTCTGCTGTTCTTTCCAACAATGTTTATACTGGAGCAGAGTGAGTGATGGAGTGTGACAGTGAACTGACTGGCATAGAGGACGGGTAGCGTGTCTAATTAAAAAAAGTCTAGTCAAAATAACCATATTCAAATCCATTCAAGCTAATGCAACCTACATGTGCTGTAATTTAAGAGAAGAGAAGGATTCTAGATGAAGCCATGAGAAAATCCACGATGTTACATTGAGAGAAGACGAGGGGTCGATATGTTGTATGTAATTTAATTCTCCATATTTCTCTTTAGAGCAGAGTTTCTGTCCATTTAATATTTCCATATATTAAGGTTGACCTTTTGCAGCAACCGACGTACAATGTTATACTTGAAGAGATATTTCTAAGTTGCATCACAGCAGATGAAGATATTATATAAGTGTGGTGGATCTAAATAAGGTCATTATTCTCCCAGTACAGATATTGTTACCAAACGAGACATATTCTGCTTTTGTACAGGTTCATAACTGTAATTTGTGTTATTACCTGGAAAGGTTTACACACTCGCAGTAAATTATTGAGAGCTACTTGTGAACACGTATTTTCATTTGCTCAAAATCCGACCAGGGAATCAAGAATGTATGGTTGTGCTTTTGATGAACTTTAAATTTGCTTGACTTGACTCTTTTTCCTCTTCCAAATATTCAGGATAATATCTAGAGTCGGAGCTGAATCCTTAAAAGCAGCGCACCACATTGGAACTCACTCAGAAAACTGTGACTGCTGTATTTTTTTTCAAAGCACACCATGGGTCACTTGTTTAATGTGCGCCCACTGTGTCGTGCGTGCCCAGGGCTGATGTACAACCACTTCCTCTCCCCTTGTTTTTCGTTTCAGCGAAGAGGAGCTGGTTTTTTGTTACACGCTACCACTTTGCTGTCACTCGTCCTAATTAAAGTGGGCCCAAAAGTGACTCTGAAGGTGCAACACAGACCGTGTGTAAACACTGATAATCTAATTCACAGCCACACCTCAGTGTTGGTTACATGGAGTTCATTAAATAAGAGCTAAGCTAGAGACCACACTCTGCCTCTTGATTATATCAGCTTCAGGAAACAAGATGAGCACTTCCTCAGCTGTTATCTACAGTTCAGCTTTTTTTCCTGAAGTATCATCACTGTAGACTTCCACTTTCATGTTTTATCCAACATTAAGCATCTTCTGAGGATAATACGCCACTTTCACCTGCCTCCACCTTTGTCTCCCTCTTCCTCCTTCTCTTCAGGATTTTCTCTTCAGTTTCTAATGTCTCGATAACTTTTGTTTCAACTTTACTTCCTCCCACTCGCTGTCACGCCGTCTATCTCTTTGTTTCTCTATTCCAGCTCCTGTCACACCTCATGCCTTCGCTCTCCTCCTTCCCCGGATCCTCTCTCAAGTAATCCTGCCCTATCTCGCGACAGCAAGCTGGTAAACCTAGAACCTCCCTTTCACGCACACACACAAACACATTTAACAGAAACACATTCCAGTAAAATAAATAAATACATACAAATACACAGTCAGATACACAACAACACACATACTCACAACCATGCAAAGAGACAATAACACAAGGACCCGAGGACACACACATACACACACATGTACATGCAGTATACAATGTGTTTGGAAGTGATCAGATGTTTGGAAGCAACATGAGGTCTGTTGGATATGAACCCTTTTGTTGTCGGATACAGGAAACTAGCTACCATTAATTAAGGTAATGTGAGACTGCCAACAGCAAATGGAAGCGTGTGTGTGTGTGTGTGTGTGTGTGTGTGTGTGTGTGTGTGAGGGGATAAAACTCGGATATAGTATTTCTCCTTGTTTAAAGCCATTAAGCCACCAACAAATTCAAGTTTCCTTGTGTCAGAACCATTTAGCCTGAACATTTGTTCACTTAAGACCTGACTCCATTTGGACGAAGCAGAACTTCGGCTGAGGCAAAGTTACTTCCTTCAACAAAGGAAAACATTTTGAAAAGATTGAGCATTCGATCAAAATGTTACAATCTTGTTGATGAGTCTGAGCAACACAGCCACACAACAATATTGTTTTCATCAATAGTAATATAGCAAAGGTTCCATGTATATTGACATAATGCTTATGCCCTAGTAAACACAGAGAGGAGGTATAACAGAGATTTGCAAGTTACTGTCATTCTCTGAACGTAAAGTTTAAAACTACAACCTCCGCTCTTTAAACTTCAAATAAAAATGTGACATTTCTTTTGATAATTACCAATATTGACTGAAATGAACATTTTATATAATATAATATTTGTTGAAGTATGAATCAATTACTCACTTAAAGGAATCTATTTGCATTCTTGGTAAAAGTTTCGAGAAAAAAATTTGAGTCTCACAGTCTCATATTTATGACAGCTGAGGGAAAACTCAAGCCTGGTTTTCACCTATAAAGAAAAAAAACAACCATATACAACTAGAAAGGCATTCAGTGAGTGCATACCTCCACCAAAGCTAGAGCGTTATATCACCATGTTAAAGAGAGTGAAAAGAAATCCTGGATCTGCCCACATAATCAAATCCACTCCAAAGCTATAGGGTTCTTTCCTGGAACAAACCCCACCCTTCCTCCAAGTTTCAATAAAAGTGGTTCAGTCGTTTTTTCGTAATCCTGCTGACAAACAGACAAACAGCGATGAAAACACAACCTCCTCTGCAGAGGTGATAACTGTATATTTTGGCTTACAGAGGAAAGTTATTATTTTGACTTTATCAAAACAAATCTTCTCAGGAAGGTGACAGCGGGTCCATCTCATGTATGAATATCTGAAATCATCCGCATCAATTATTCACATCATTTTACTTTCACAGACTTTAAACAGAACCCACGCGCTGCAAAACAGCCCCTTTCATCAACTTAAAATCTGCTTTATAACTCGATCAGTGACAGTAAGGAGCTCTTCGCAAACACAGACACACACACAGACGTAGATGTACTGTACACTCCCCCAACACACACACACACACACACACACACACACACAGATAATGTTAAATTATTAACCGTGAGGATCTGAGAGAGGAGAGAGAGAAAAGGGAGGTTAGCCATTGTTTCTGCTAAATGATTCAAAAGCAATTTATTTCTCTTTTGTGGAGAGGGAGAAAGAGACGTCGCTTTCAGTTTTTTACTGTCCCTCATGTGAACTAAAAAATACTGTGTGTGTGTGTGTGTGTGTGTGGTTGGTGCTGATGAACTTGCATTCCCCATTAAAGCAGGGCTGGGATAACTAATACAAGTTGAATAGCTTTCATGTGGCTCAGGCTGCAGAACTGTGTGTCAGGCTCCTCCTGGAGCGTTATATTGGCCGTCCTTGTGACCTCTACAGACCACACACGCCTGACACATACTCACACACACATATACACACACACACACAAGTGAAGACCTCTTTGCCCTGCCTGTGACCTCACAGGGCTAGTAGGACACAAACACAGAAGCAATGCCTGTGTGCGTGCATGTGAGTGTGTGTGAACAGAGTGAGTGAGTGGAAGGTCATTTACAGTCAACTTTGTCAAAGTAACGAATCAGCTACTCAGAAATGAGTAACATTTTGGCTTAGACCTGCTATCACTAACTATAAGATTACCTATGGAAGGTTTCTCATTAGAATGACTTACACGATGTCTTTTGTTTGGCAGACATAGATTTCCGGTGGATTACCCACGGTTTTACCTCCAAATAAAATACACATAAAAATGCATAGAGAGGAAAGTAAGTCGGTAAGTCGATAAGAAGATTGTTTACATATGAAGGATCACAGAGCGTGCATGTGTGGGAGACTCATGTCTGTAAATGTATTTCTGATATTAGGTGTTTTATCAGATCCTGCAGAGGATTTGATGGAAACTGTAAAAGTTTATCAATTCTGCATCGCATGTAAGATTAGTTATTACAGTGCAGTGGCACAATAATATGCAGGCTTACTGTAAATAACTAATGTAGCATTCGGCTTAGCGCAGTCTATTGCACTATAAGCAGCTTTCAGTCAGTCAGTACACAACAAACGTGAAGCTTAGTCCCATGGCTTACAACTCGGCAGAAATCCCATTATCATCTATCTATCCATATCCATCTTTCTCTCTCACTGTCTCTCTCTGTCTCTCTCTCTCTGTCACTGCCGTGGTTTTGAACCAGGCGAAAACCCCATTATCATCTATCTGTCCATGTCTCCTTCTATTTCCATGTCTGTCTCATTCCATCTTTTTTCTTCCGTTCCTTCATATTCCCGTGGCTTGGATCTCGACTGAAATCCCATTTATTCCTCCATCTATCTCTCTCCTCTCTCTCTCCCCCCCCCCCCCCATCCACTATTTCACCGTCGTTCCCCGACCCCTACATTTCTGTCTTCACTCGCACCGCTGTCTGAAAGCCAAGTTATCTATTTATCTTCACACCCATCCATCTTTCTATCCATCTTTGGCTCCTCTCTCAAAGTTCCCACTGCAATGAAAAGGGAGACTGTCAGGGTGCCCTGTGTGTCAGGTGATTTCAGAAACATTAAGAATCAGACTTTAATACAAGTTTTAGGATTTTTACATTTTCAAAAATATTCTAGTGTTCAGTTGAACGTGGGCGTAAGATTGATGAGGGTAAGCCCCAAGCCGCCGCATCATTGGCCCTTGATTTTTTTGCTTCTTATAAAATGAGTCTCTGTATAATTGTATGACACTTCCTGATTGTTTTTTCACTCATTTTCTTTCTCTTACTCCTTTTTTCCTTGACTTTTACACCTACAGCTCAAAAGCCATTCATCCGCTTAACCCACATAACCACTGCACACTTTATCCATTGCGTTTTATTTCTTCATTGACTTTAAAACAGGAGCAAGGACTTTTTTAAGTGTATTTACTTTATTTTTAGTGTCAATGTTGATTTTGATACTTCTGTAAAACCAACAGAAAAGCAAAGATTGTCTGGTTCTGAAAATCTCCCATTGGCTTGAACACAATCAGTAGTGCTCTCAGTATCAGTTGCTCGTGTGCTGGGGCCAGATGCATACATCTCTCTGTAGATCACCATTAAAACTATGTGTATATGTGTAAACACAGAAATATGCACAGGAATTATGTTTTGTCAGACTTATAAAGCCACGTGTGCGCCTGGTTCTGCTTTATAAATCGGAATCATCGTGGAAATGTGCGCACATGCACCTCAGGCCCATTTTCACTCCCCCAGTTAAACATAAATGGATTCATCTGTTTGCATACAGATACTTGAGGCTGCTCCACCGCTCATTAGACCTGTGAGAAGACCGGCAACAAAGAGGTGCAATTTTACCGCCTTTGTTGCAGCCCCAAGGTTCTTCAACAGCATCAGAGCAGCTGCCATTATGCACGACTGTTAGTTACACTGTGACTATAGAGGCCTTAGCGTTAACTTATCACACTGTAATCTGCAAACCATCATTGCTGAGATATCTCAGCCACCATCGTGAAAAAGACACTTTTACACACATTTTTTCTGTGTATGGAAAAGATCAACAGGCTCCTTTCCCCCCCAACAAGAGAAAACTCCGCCTTTAGCTTCTGAAACCATTCGTCAGTCAACCAGCTGATGCTTCAGAATCATTATGATGTCACATGACGTCACAAAACCTCATATTTGCGGAATGCATACCTAGTGGCAAGTCTTGCAAGCCCCCTAACAAAGCCAGGAAAAACGAGAGCAGAGACTGGAAGCAGTTGACCAATCACGACACAGTCGACCCACAGGCCAATCAGAGCAGACTGGGCTTTATTAGGAGGGGGGCCTTAAAGAGACAGGAGCTAAAACCAAGTGTTTTTCAGACGACAGCTTTGGACAGTCTCAGGAAAGTGATGTTCATGTAAACCTTAGCAAGTAAAAACTGAATAGTTTAGATTCTATTGTTATCTGTTATTGTGAAAAATTGTATTTTATACATTTGGTGCCTGAAAGTTTAGGTTTTCATTCAGACTTTTTTATAATTGTGGCTTAATGTCTAAAGAAAACAAACGTTTTTGGCTGATCGTCACAAACTGGTAGAGAGAAGTAACTCAAGGCACTCATGGTCTCTGTGGGACGCTCGTGTGTGATGCACTGCATGTATCACATTATGTACCTTTATAGAAAATGAGATGAACATGTCTTCTTTAATGGATTATTCTTGTTAAATTCCCAATTCTACGGCTCGAAGGCAAACAGATGTTATTGTTCATACAGTAAATGAGTGTATTTGAAATTCCAGCATCACTGCCTGTGTTCGCCCCCCCCCCCCGCTACCTGGAGGCTTGTTTTACTAGTGTTAAAAGGCCAGGACGCACACATCCATTACTATTACAGTACATGGGTGTGTGTTTTTTGTTTCTGTGCAAAGGCTGTGTGTGATCACTTGTTTCAGGGCGTCATCTCAATAATTCACAAGCTTCTCTTGCCCAGAAGCAGCGTACATTACATCCGCTCTCCATATTCAACATGTACGTGCGCGTTTGTGTGTGTGTGTTGGCACGAGCACGTCCATTGTTGCGTGCGTTCATGTGCATGGGTACGTGTGAGTGCGTGCGCTTGTGTCTATGAGTGTGTGAGCCTAGCAGTGTGTCTGGGAGTATTGTATTACATAACCCTTAATTATAACTGGGGAGGAAATGTGACAGCTTGTGACCTAATCCTTAATACAAGCATTACATTTTCACAATTCAAAGGGAAATGTGCATGTGAGTGTGTGCATGTGTCACTGTGTGTAATTTGACTATGCCAATTAAAGGAAATGTGACAGCACTGCAAACATGCTCCTCAAATTGGAAACGTGATGACTTGATAATGGCACATTGATGTGGCTTTTCACCGTGTGTGTTTGTGCATGTGTGTGTGTATAATACAGAAAATGTTCTTCAAAAGTGTATGTATGTGAGTGTGTGTGTGCATTCCTTAAATTGTGCTGAAAGACAGATCTATTACTGCGGAGGGGTACGTTATTATCAACATTGAGTGGCCCAGAGGAAGCACACACACCATGATGCTGTGTGATTAAAGCTGACTTACGTGCTTAATGTGTGCGAATGTGTCTGGATGCTGTGTGCATGTAAGTGTGTGTGTGTGTTTTTTTTATAAAAGCTGCCACTTGCCTTTCAAGGCACTTGCTAATATGGCTCTTAAAGGCTTCTCATCTCTGCACCCTTTACACACACACACACACACACACACACACACACACACACACACACAAAGCAAGAGAGAGAGCGATATGCCCACTTGTAGATAAATACAGTGTGAGCCCACTGACTCATAAGCATACTGGTTGGATCTATTTTTAGTCATCCCATTGAAACACTGTATACCGCTTGTTCTCTTTTCCTCTTAACTCCACTGTTTTCTTCTCTTCCCTATCGTCTTTCCTTCCTCTGTCGTCCATTCACACTATTTCACCACACGCATCGTCTCCACCGATCACGCCATGTTTTCAACACGCTTTTTTGCATATTTTTCTGAACTTTCCTGAACCTATTAAATAATATGGTGGGGGAATATGGTTTGGGCCCTGACTTTTTTAAATCACTTGATGTATTGATCATTTTTATGTGGTTGAGATCTTAGATTTTCTACAGTTTGGTGCAGATCCACAAAATTATACTGATCTGGTGGAAGCAAATATTTGGCCTTGACAAAGGTACAGACTCTATTGACTAGTTTATCCACTGTAATTCACCGGTTTCATCTTTTAGCCTCCCACTTCATATGTGCTTTTATCCCCCTCGTCTCTTTTCTACGCTTCCTCTGTTTGCTTTGTTCATCTTTTTACCAGCTGCCAATGCAGTCCTTGTTTAGAGGAGAAGTAGAAAGGAAAACAGGGCAAAAGCAAAATAAATATGGCCACAGAAATGAGAGAACTTGATCTTGAGAGAGTTAAGTGTAAAAGAGTAAAAGGAGTGTGAGAGTCAGAATGAGAGTGTGTACTGGTGTGATGTCCCAGAGCTGTGTCCCTGGACAAAGGACCCGGCTCCCATTTGTATAGCGGCAAAAAAACAGGAGATTAATATACCATGACCAGGATACAGCTATCAGGCTGTCTGACGTAGTAGGAGGAGGGGAGAGGAGAGGTTTCGGATATTTGACCACAGACAAATAATCACAGACACAGATTCAACACAACAGCAGCTGAAACATATGCAGCCAGTAAAACGTAGGTTTGGTGCCCGAAAGCGAGACTTGAGTGGAAAAACTATGCAAGTTTTCTTTCCCGCTCTGCCAAGAGACAGAATACTGAAATGGCCATGAACATGGAAAATTCAAGTGAAGACTAGAAGGGCAGTCAGAGAGTGCATACCTCCGCCAGGGCCAAATAAGGCCCTTGTGAAATCACATTTAAATTCAATAGGATCAGATTTTTATCTGGATCTGCACCAAATTGCACACACTCATAAATATCAGTCCTGATTTCTCTCATCAAGACCCATGAATTATTCCCTGAGAAATTATATAAAATGTTGAAAAAGCAAAAAAAACTAAAAAGCCCTGTAATTTAATAACCAGTCTTGTATAGAGCAAAGTATTATGGGTTGTTTGCAGCCTTATTATATTGCTATAGGCAACTGAGTGTCCGTCAATCAGTGTTTCGTTGGTCCTGTTTAACCTGCAGAATTCTCTGAGAGCTGCCGTAACAGGTTCTGCTGCCAGAGAGGGAATAAATTAATGACGAGCGAAAACGAGTTCTTAGCGTCTCCTGGTGTCTTAACTGCAAAAATGAACTGGAGAAAAAAATCTGTCAAAAAGCCAAGGATTTACTCTGACACAGGAGATGAGCTCAAAAAGACTGAATGTTGAAAAAATGATGAGACACTGAGAGAGTGAAAGAGGAAAAGACTCACTACAGACGAGCAGCGTAACACTTACATTGTCTGATGGTTAAATGTTTTACCAGAGTGATTTTGTTTAGGCTGTGATCAACAATGACGTAAAAGGTGAAGGATTACTTCAGTGCTTACTTCATTAGCTTCATATATTTTGCGTCTCTTCCTGCCAATGAGTGAGCTGTGATTTCCACAATGTCCAGAGGTCCTGACCAAAGAACCGCTGCCATGTTGTCATTTTACTCTCTTCATCAATTCTGCATCATCTCAGGTGCAGAGACTGAGAGCGGAGTGGATCAAGAGCCTGTGGTCGTCTACAGTAGATTAGATCTAACACCTGCCTCGAGCTTAAAGTGAGTCCTGTCCATCAGAAGTGATGTAGCGTCAGCCCGCAGTCAGATCCACCAAGTACTGTTCATCAGAAAGTACCAGCTGCTCTGGTCAAACATTTACACTGCACTGGAGACAGATCTGTCTCTTTTATATTAAGTTGATTGTACAGAATCCTGAACATGAACGTACACCTAAAACTACAACGCAATTTAAACACAGAGTGGAAGTTGTGTCTGGAATAAACTTTCTGTCAATTTAAAAACCAATATGGATTGAAAAAAAGCAGAAAAGCAGAATGAAGCATCAGAAGCTGTGCGACGGTTTAGTTTTTGAAATGGTTTCAGCTTTGTGATTCAAACTATTTGATTTCACATTTAAAATGTAATCATTTGATTTCTGTGAGCTTTAGTCCAGTTGTTGAACAAAAATCCATTTCGGTCTAGTTTGTGACGTGCTGGTCTCTTTTTTCTACAATCAAGTTTTAATTGTGTCTTCAAAATTCATTCAGTGTAAACAATTGTCACCATCTTTCTGCGCAGTTACCATGGTTACAGACATCTCTCCCAACGTGCCCATGTCACTCACCTCACCTCAGTAAAGACACATTTCACAACCACTCTTATCTTAATCTGTTCCAGATGTTCAGATCGAACATCACAGTAGTGACCTGTGCGGTGAGTCATTCTCAAACTTGATGAACTCAGTTGTTCACTAACTTCAGCTCATCGCTGGGTTTCAGAGGAGCTGCGGTATCTCTGGATGACATCACTGTGATCTATGTTTACCAAACTCTTCATGAAGATGAAGTGCACACATTAATCCTGGAAGTGACTCCCTCAGTCCGATGGAGACACTGAAGGTCACCAACTGAAAGTAATGTTGACACTACAGCTCCAGATTCACAGCACAGTTAGAGCTCAGCCGTTCTGATCTCCCACATTGTGTCAGTTTCCATCAGATAACGTTACTAACTGATAAACCTTGCAGGGTGTTTCTTATCAACAGCCGCGTATCAAGAAAAGAACATCAGAGAAACTGGAGATACGAGCGCTCGCTGCCACAGATGCAGACGGTCAGAAGACTTTGTGCGTCTTTCACATTATCGTTAAATTGTCTGTTAGTTGGAAGCGTAATGGATTTCATCACAGTCATCGTTTTCCAAGGTAACTTTATTTAGTCGTAGCCTTGTTGTAGTAGTGAATATTAGGTCATCAACAAATAATTTTGTCTTGTTTTAAAAAGTATTTGGCAATGACTTTGTCCAACGCACATTTTCACTATTTCAAAGTCTAAATCAAGGAACCCGCTCTCGTTTTGGGAGCGATAACAACCCTCCATGTGACACTGCAAGAATGAAGCCACACCATGAATATTTCATACCAGGTAAAGGTTGAATGCAAATGTTTTATTGTGTGAATATACATTTGCACTTTTACCAACATTATATCTGGAACCGTTTCCTATTCACTGAGGCTTAAAGGAAATCCCCCCCCTGTCTATCCTGCATCATACTACATGACCCTCTTAATGGACGGCTGCAAGTCAAGCGTGAAAATCTCTCTGTTGGCCTCTTTGCTCCATTTCTCTCCAGGTTCAGCTGCCTTATTACTTGTTAAAGAAAAATCCAGTTATCCAATAATGTCTGCAGCGATGCTTGAATGGTCACCTTGTCCATACCTTCCACACATTACATGGGCTCTTTCCTCACTCATCTGTCCATCATTTTCCCCTTTTTCTTTACAGAGCAATGTGAGTTCTGTCCGCTCTCCCACCATGGTCTCGAGTCAGCTTCTTGTATTTCTCAGTCTGTCTTTCTTTCTCTCTCAAATGGTTTTAATCAGTTTCTCTATTCCCTCTCTTTTTCCTCGATGGAGGCCTCTTTTTCTGCGAGAGAACATTCAGACAGCATTTCCTCCCACATCACTTTATGTTGCTGCCTGCCGTTCTCTCCGTCTTTCGCTTCTCTTTGGTCATTTTGCCATCAAATCTAAGCGAAATTTCAAACAGGTGGCTTGAAAAAGTGTGAATCTGTGTTTCCATGAACCACTTTTATACAAATGCTGTGTGTAACAGGATTGCATAATTAAATCACACCAGTAACACGTCCGTAATCTTTGGAAATCGTGGTATTTCTCTGCTGCTTCCCAACTGTCGTTTGTGCTGGTTTTGAACATTAATTTATTATTCAGTCTATGTCACTGCCAGTTTTTTTGAGGTAAAGACAAATTGTAAGTGCTGCATCTGAAATAATGTGGTAAACGAAGGAAGTTGTAGCCTTAATCTCGCTCCTCTACAGGAGCTGTTAATGCAGTTTGAAAGCATTGGAAAGAAGAGGTTTGTATAAGAGAGAACAATTTGCGTAACTTTAATAGGCAGTCGTGGCCGTTTTTGGATGAACTAGCAAGATTGTATAGGCGTCACATACGGAGAAGAAATCCCTTCATTACCCGTTGTAAATGCGTCATCATATTTTCAGCTAATTGAATTTGCTTTACTAAAAGCATCCTGCCTCTTGAGTCATCATGTAGATGCTCCATGAAAAGATTGTAATCATTCATCCATTCGTATCATTTAGATTGTTCTTAAACTTCCTTTCTCATCTCAACACTCAGTCATTAAAGTCTTTTTGTGGACACATCTCTGACTTCTTCATCTTTTCTCTCCGCCCCCCTCTCACCATGCTATCCATCTCTTCCAGTTTTCTTTCAAAACCAACTCTCCCCCCCATCACCATCTCCTCTAGTGACTGACTTTCATTGTTCCTCTTGCACCGTTTTCATTTTTCTCGCTCTTTCACTCCTCACCACCCGCACGCCTCATCATACTGAGTGAAAACTGTCCGCTCAGCGTTTCTCTGTCCGTCTGAATCAGGTCCTTGACTTGACAAACTCAGAGTCATTCATAATTGGATTAAATGCTGCCTCCTCTTCCTCCGTCTGTCCTCTTATCAAAGACAAATGTCATGTCACGTGTCCTTCATGTTTTCTTTTTCCTAAACTCAAAATTAACAATCCTTTCCAGGTGTCAGTTTTTCTTCTCCCCATTTTCTGCCTCTCTGTTTTTCATTCCATCTCTGTCCTTTTTTCTCTAATCTCTTACAATCAGATACCACGTCTCCCTCTCCTCCTCTGTCTTTAAAAGCTGGCTCTTGCGTCACAAAGTCTGATTTGAGTATGCTAATATGTCTGAGCACAATTATCTCAGAGATTTACAAAGAGTGAACAAGGCTTTTTTTTCTGTTTCATCAGATTTTCTCTGTTTCCTCTCATCACGTTTTACATCATCCTGCCTTTCTTTTTGTCATTTCACATTCTCTCTGGCCCTTATCTCAAAGATGACACGGCCAGAACTTCACGCACTTTGTTGAACAAGTTAGATGTTTATCAATGGAGGAGATAAGTCTGACTGTAAACATGGTTTTGGGGATTTTAAGTTCTGGAACATCTTCTTTGGGTGTTTTCAGACCAAGGTTCACATCGTGATTTGTAACGTTTCAAATTGTTATTTAGAAAGCGCCCTAAAGAATTTTGCATAACGTGTACATCTTGTTATCATCACCTACGTGGGCTGCATCTACCTACACTCGACGTTGACTGATTGGTAGATGAGCTGGGGTCTGACGTCAACACGTCGTCACCTTGGTGGGTAGTAGTCGTTTGGTTTGAATGGAGAAAACTAATGAACCAGTTTGTTACATTAATTTTGTAGCAACCATAATATCATTGTGGTGATAATACCAGCACCATCTACTTCCTTCCGAAAACCTGAACTGCGTGCACACACACACACACACACACACACACACACACACACACACACACACACACACACACACACACATGCATGCATTCTGAAGCACCTTCCACACATAGAAGAAGGTCAGAAGGTCCGGACCGAACAAATTAAGTGAGAAAGCCCCCTTAACAATGGTTTATCCTACCTCCAGCATGATTTTAAATTCATTCAAGTCATGAGAAATATACTGTAAGTCTGACTTATTTCCGTTTATAGGAAGAACGGATGGATGGATGGATGGAGAGAGAGAATGAACAGGGAGATGAGTGAAAGAGTGGTGACGGCTTCAGACAAGGAAAGGGGATGATGGAGAAAGGATAAGAGCTTTAGTGACATTATCAGAGAACAAAAAGCGGGTGAGCGAAGCACTCCAAGGAGATGAGAGCCCGATGAGAGCGGGAGAGGGATAAGAGGTGGAGAGAAGGTTTGTTGTTTGTGAAATGCATCCTTTCACTGTCTGGATTTATGTGAGAGCATGGCCGCTTATTCTGCTCGGAGAGGAGAGGGGAGGACAAGAGCTAAGTAATTTTAATTTCAGGACATACTGTATGCGTTGCTCTGCTAACTGGCCTAACCTTTGTATAATTAGCCCTAATGCATCTATTCTGCACTCCAGACAAGCTGGCCTTTAAAGAGCTGAATTAAATAAGGTAGCACTAAACTAAATGTCCTTCACAGACCTTTTTTGGAGAAAAACAAAGAGCCAAAACCAAAGTTTTCCCAAACAACCTCTCTCCAGGACGTGGTCAGGCTGTAGCAGCTGTTGGACCTGCATGCTGTTTAAAATGGGACTTCTGTGTCTAAAGATAGTGGCTCAGGTCCCATGCATCAGTATCCCCACTGGACTAGAACCCCCCCCCTCTACACAGCTTCTCTCCAGAGTCAGCCGCAGCTCCTTCTTCAACTTTTCTTACCAAATGCTTGAGGCTGCAGAAAAGGGTCGCTACTGACTGCTGATGATTGACTGCAATGCATAAGGTTACTGGCTTGTTTTTAACAAGTTTTGTATTTGTGACAATTGGAATACAAAAGAATACAACTGCTCTGTAATGAATTCTACTTCAATTAAAATTATTTTTCCACAACTTCCACAACGTGTGTTTTTTGTGCATCTAATTTATGTACAAATGGAGCAGAAACTTCAGCGGTACCTTCCACTGTGATGTAATTCAAAAGAACATTGTCTTCAACACCTCTCTGATAGTGTCAAAAGTTTTCTTTTTTAAATGAAGAATTTATTACAAGATGGCCTTTTTTGTATAGTATGAAGTATGCAGGACTTTTTATTTCTCAGTGTTTAACTTTTGGTGCAGTTTTTAAAGTTGGAGATGCATGATTAAATCTGCTGAGGCGCAAGGAAACCTTCACTCAGTGTTTTTCTGTTTTCTACATCAGTTGCTACTGACTTGACGTTTAAGACAAAAAGGGGGGAAAAAAGTTGGTTGAATCTTAAATTCTTTAAATGCAGCTACTGCAACTTTGGCACGGAAGCACAACGATGTCTCCAAAACATGAGGAAGCAAAGAAGAGAGAAGAGCATGAGGGAAACCGCTGGAGTCTTAAAATGTAACAGTGATTATTGTCCTCTGATTCACTCTGCCCCTGAAAAAGAATTAAGGAACATAAGAAAAGTAAAATAAAATTACAATTAATTAACAATATTTTTTAGGTGCTTGTTAATTTCCTCTTTCCACACCATTGTCTAGTGTTGGTCTCAGTTTGAAAAAGCTGCAGAAAGAAAGAGGCTGGTATTTCTAAGGGCTATCCCAGTTCTCTGGACAAATCTTCCTTCAGTGCAGAACCACCTTCGTTTGGTTAAACACCATTTCTGAGTGCGTCTCAGGAGAGTACTTCACCACATCCCTTCCTGCATGTTACAGCAGCTAAAAAAGGAGAAACATCAGATTCCTCCTGGTGCGCTTTGTGGCAAGACTAAAGTGCAGCTGCAGTTCAGAATAATTTAATGAAAGGAATTTAGGAGGAGCAGAATCTTTACCTCTAGCATCACACTGTGCACTGAGACGCGTGCTGGTTGTATCCCACTCAGTGACTGTACCACGCTCGGTTGCCATGACGATATTCACAAAGGGCCATTCGTTTACGTTGACATAAGGATCGGAGCAGACACAGCTCATCTTTGAACAATTATCCAAGTGTTGGGCTATTATGCGTGGTGTGCAGACTGTACGTGTGCAGCTTTCCTGAGTGATACTGACAAGCAGATATGTATGAGTGACTACAGCCCTTATTAAAGATGGCAGCTGCGGGCAGAACATGGCTGCTCATGGGTTTTTTGAGTGCAGACAGAAACAAATGGCCACGTTTGGTTAGAATATTCCCACTGAGGGCTGTCAGCGTCAAGAGTGTCGACACTGTTCCACCGACCCACAGCAAGACAAATACAAGATTTACATGCAGAGCACCAATGTCGCACACAAATTACTGACCCAACATTCAATCTGCAAAGAAAACTCCCACACACAGACACCAATTGAGCTTTTTTACCAGGACGGGTGTCTACCCTGTCTGATCAATTATTGGAAAATGCCAAACATGCAGACACACACAGACAGCACTGTGCACACAATACAAGCACAAGCGTGCAGCCTCCTGTTCATTAATTTCTCACTTGTGTCTTGTGGCTAGATTTTTAAACTGACATTTATGGAGTTAAGTAGTGCCGACATGAACCAGGACTTGTTGTTCTGCTTCTCAGAATGATTTTCTCAGTAAAGAGGCAGTTGAAATGAAAAAGCTAAAAAAGACTGTGTGATGTTGAGCTGCTGCGCCAATTCTGCACAACCAACAAGGGCCTTAAAGGTTGAGACAGAGCAATTTAAAATACCAGACACCCTGCTGGAAACGTGGATATATAATGTAATAAATTCTCATGCAAAGCTTTGTTATGACATATAAAAAGTGCTTCTTAGAAAGTTTTTCACTGCGGTGAAGAGGAGGAAACAGGAGCAGGGTGAGAGGCACTTGCCGCTACATTCTTGACTCGTCTCTGTCTGAAAAGCTGAACCCGCAGCTAAGAAAATCTCAAAGCTGTTTGCTTTGTGTATGTGTGTGTGGGTGTGAGTGTGCACACGCATGTAAGGATGCATTGATTAAGCGTGGTAAAATCAAAGCTGAGCTTTGGGATAGGAATCGATCAAACAAGACGTCTTTTTTCTCCCCCTTTTTTCCTCTCTCTCATCCAAAGGAGAAAAAAAGCAGTTTTAGAAAATAAATGTTTTTTTTTGTTGTTGTTGAAGCCCGACAGGCCAAAGCAGAAGTGCGCACACACACACACACACACACACACAAAATGCAAAAGCAGAAATGAACACACACTGAATTCACACAAAAACACAGGCACACAAACACAACCTGAGAACAAATGCATGCTGACACACTTACCAACACCCAACGGTACACACACACACCACCACAACTCAGACACCCACATCAACAGACCAACAGATACACAAGTAATGAAAATGCACACTGACACATTTGTTGAGGTACAGAAACACACACACACACACACTCACACACAGACTCACACACACACTCACACACAGACTCACACACACACACACACACACACACACACTCACACACACACACACACACACACACACACACACACACACAGCAGGTTTTGACAGGATCGCGCCCACACAGCCAAAACACAGACATGCAGATAGGCAAGCTGCAAACAGAGAGACGGAGGTGGGGAATGAGAAGAAGGAAGAATAAGATGGAGAAGAGAGAGAGAGAGAGCATCTGGAGAGACAGAGAGAGAATGCAGATGGGGGAGAATGAAGGGGGGCGGGGAGTGAGGGGAGAAACACAGTGAGAGAAAACAATAAGAATGACAGAGAAAATAAAGGAGGAGAGAGATGAGTGATGAAAAGATGAAAGGGAGTTTCTCTGAAAAATCTCGCCACCGTGAATCAAACGCTCCATCCAATTATAGCATCTCCAACCTAACACACACACACAGACACACACACAGACACACACACCACACACACACACACACTGTCAATACACTGAAAACAACAAACAAACAAAAAACACAAATATCTATTTCCAGTGTTTCATCCCATTCAACTTATATCAACCTCTAATCCTGACAGACTACAGTAACAATGAAGAGTTTGAATAATCACATTTGTCTTGATTATCTGAGAAACTTTACCTGCACATGTTAAAGCAACACTTTACCTTTAAACAGCAGCTTCAAAATTAGTTTGATGGTTACTTAAAAGACGTAAAAGTCATCAAAACCCGGGGTTCATGGGTAATATAATAGCAGTCAGAGCTCAACACATTGGTAGTGATTGTTTTTTCTCTTCATGTGTCATATCTAGATGATTCCCATTTTAACCACTGTCTTTTGGTTAATGAAGCCTCTAATAATATATTGACCAAAAGAAGTCACACAATTCTGTTTGTGAAAAAGCAGATGATGATGTAACAGCTTCATTAGTTTTTATTCTGTTGACTTTCTGAGATTTTGAGCAAATCTCTGCCTTCACGTGATCATTTAAGAGTTCAATATATAGACACCTGAATCTTCTGTGTTTTAAAAAAAAGCCTTTATGAGTCATCTCATCCATTTAAACTTTTCAAAAGTCCCTGCTGGAAACATTAGTGTCACCTTTGCCACCTCAAAGTCAAAGTATTACAGTTACAGCAGGATTGCGTAATGTATTTGTGTACTGTGGTATGATTCTTTTGTGCTTTTATCCGCAGCTCCCTCTCATCTTCCATTGAAGATATGAGGACAAACTTCCCTTTGCTCCAAGCCACACCTTTCTCCCCATCAACCTTACACACACACGCACACACAAACACACACACACATACACACACTATGAGGTCCAGATTGGACGCAGCACCCCCTCCAGGAGCTGATGTCATGTATCTTTGGGGAGGAGGCCCACTGGGATAAGGATGGTGGAGCTCAGACTGAGAAAAATCACACGTATTTGGGAAAATTGCACTCAGTGTGTGTTCTTGTAGGTGGGAAGCTTCGTGTATGGATTCCCCTGGGAGCTCTGCCAACAGGACAAAGCAATTTTGCCCTTCACTTTAAAGCGTTTTTTACTTTTTCTTTGTATTTTGTTTTGTCATTTCTGGTTGCATAATAATTAGCACATGTAATGAGGAGTGCTGACCGGGGCAAAGACTTGACCTTAGCAAGTGAATACTCTTGAAGGCATTTATTTACATATTCCATTATTTAAATGTACATTATTTTTAGCTTTTAATCTAAACGTAAGTCCTTGACATCACGTCCTAGTCATCAACGGGTCCATCACATGTATTCCATGTCTGCTCTCCATCAGTGCAGTCCACAATACTTCCACCTTTGACTGCAGAATCAAGTTGGTAGTTTTTAAAGAAACTCTTGCATCTTTCAGTATATTTTTGTATGACGTACAATCTCAGAGGCATTAAGCCAAAGTGCAGCTGGAGTAAAGTTGCATAATGCAAAAGTGGGATTTCTAAAGCCTCATCTAAACTACTGCTAATATTTTTTTCTGATTATTTTCCCCTATTTAAAAAAAACGATGATTTGACAAGAGAAGACTGCTATGGTTCAAGTAATATTGGGTGAGACAGACGCATGTGAATGCTTCATGATGCAGACTTGTAATTAGAGCTAGCAGTGCTAACCAGACAGAGAAACTGGTATAAAGCCGCCATTGTTTTTTTCTAGCCAATGTTTATTACACAAAGCAACAGTGGGCATGTGCGAAGTAAACTGTGATGTCATCATTTCCCAAATGATCTGTTTTAGTGGACGAGAAGCTCAAACACGAGGAAAACGTTAAGCAAAAATATCCACGTCAGTGTGGACGGGAGGAATGGCTGCTAGGAATTCGCATGTAATGAAAACAACATCTAAGTGTGTCCCTCATGAGGACTTTTCGTGGATATAATATCTTTATAGATATTTTTCAATATCATTCTGGAATATGTTTTGTGAGCACGACACCTCTGGGTTCATTAATGCCTCTCAGAAAAAAAGGAAAACACACAAATTGAAAAGTCACTGATGATTGCCTTTTTAGGGCAGCATCCTGTTCAGCAATTTCTCTCCCTCCCTCCTCACCCCCGTCTCCTCTCCCTCTGTCAAGAGGAGCTGAGCCCTGTCTGACTCATCTGTGATGTTGCTCTGCTTTGCCAGCTGAGACATTCATCTCAACAGACTGACAAACATGAACACACACCGACACACACAGAGGAGAAGCACAGCAGATACAGGCAAGGAAAAAATGTAAAAGTAAATGTTTGGATAAACACACACGCACGCACGCACGCACACACACGTAAGTGCATGAGGGTAGAGTCTGTGGAGATTCTCAGTCATCCAGGTCATGGTATATCCAAGTGCTAAAAACAGGTCAACTGGACTCAACCAAGAACTCAACCATGTTCAGTTGACCTGTTTTTAGCACTTGGATCTACAGTGTATGGATTCATCGAATGGTGACACGTGTACATGCACCTTGACTTATTACATTACCTCTTGAACTATCAGTAGAGTAAGCCAGGAATGTTTCGTAGTTTTCCTGAGCAGACAATCAGGACACCAAAGCATCTGAGAACCAAAGAACGGACGAGTTTTGTGGTTTACACCATAGACGGGAAAGTAACAAACAAGGTAAGGTTGCGTGTCGACTCTGAACCATGCAACAGCCTTAATCTCCAATGACAACAAATCATTTGCTTATACACCATCTCTGCCAGATTTGCAAATGTGGTCGCACTTTCTGAGAGTTCAGGATGAGGTGTGGAAATAAGGTGGGTGTGTTAAAGCTCTGCAGAATCAAACTATATGTTGAGAAACTATTGCACAACAGTGTAGTGATGATTCATGGCTGTGTAGTTTCTGTTCCTGTACTGAGACAGTTTAGTGCCCAGCCTATTACCTCTAGTGTTTAAGTGTTTAGTGTTTAAACCACTTACTTTAAAAGAGCTTTCATTTGGTTAAGTACTCTGCATAAAAAAACATTAAACACAGATGAGCTTGTTTTGGTTAAAAATAACACACTCGTATACGCTCCTGTACAAGCACTTACAAGAACCAATAAAGGCTAAAAAAAAAAGTAAATTGAAGATAGAAATGTATGGATGGATACGAGGATGGATGGAATAAAGATGCAGTGGATAGCTGAAGGAGGAATGGAGAAGTGAATATGGAAGGAGAAGTGGGCGAAGTCGATAGCTGGATACTTGCTGGCATCCAGCATTGGTTACGTGACGCGGAGCTGTCAGCGACATACAGTTCATTTTGTGCCACAGATCTGAGAGAGTTTAATTAGCTGGCGTTGCCAAACCACAGCCTGTAGGTGGTTTATTGGCTTCACAACAATTTATACTTGAGTGAAGACAAGAATTACCGACTTGTGATTGAACGCCTCCGCCAACCTGTCAAGTCACAGTTTGCATCCATGTCTGTCCAGATTTACATATTATACATAATGGAGACAAAAACAATTTATGTATCTGTGATATAAGGAAATATAAATTAAACAGATTTGACTTTGCTGTTCTTGTTCTGCTGCATCTGTGTGTTAATTCATCGAGTGGTTTGATCCAGTCTCCTTGGAAAGGTTACTGAAGCCCCTGAACTGCCCCCGATGGTTGTTCCCGTGAATGTGTGTGTGAATGGGTGAATTTGACTTGTGGTGTAAAATGGGTCGAGTTGTCGATATTACTAGAAAAGTCCTACATAAATGCAGTAAATCTACCACGTCACGTAAAAGTATCTGGCAGGTTCCATCACTCGTCTGTGCAGTCGTCACATCATCAGACAGCCTTCAGACCACATTTCCTTCTGTTGTAACTGGTTAGTCCTCACGGTCACCGTCTTAAACATCTCTGTGACATCTTTCTCGATAACACATTTCAACTCCACTCTATTTTATGTTCCCTACAAAAGAAGTTCAGCGCCCCGAGGTGCCACTTCAGAGAGCTGTGATGTGAAGGTCACGACAATGTTCCATTAAAACACCAACTGAGCCGCCGCACAATGGGAGAAGAGTGTAATCAGCAAATGTGTATGTATGTGGTAGAGTGTGTGTGTGTGTGTGTGTGTGTTTGTGTGTGTGTGTGTACCACTCGTGGACAGTTTGCTTTTCACACCAACACCCTCCCCCCCCAGCAGCACCACCTCCTCTTCCCATGTCCCACTCAGCGCCGCCCTTTGGGACGATGCTATAACATCCAAAACCGAGAGAAGCTGAGGGAGAGGAGGGACAACGAGGGGCAGAAGGGCAAGAGAAGGAGGAAAGGAAGGGAAGGAGTCACTCAGGAGAAACTTTGAGATGGTGCACAATATTTCGCCAGAGATGGAGAGCACTGCAGCTCCTTTGCAAAACAACCAGCGGTTTATTCTCCTTTCTTGTTGGCATGACTGTGAAAAACATGCGTGGTGGATATATGTTGTGTGAGGTGTGGGTCTACGGCAATGTGCTTGAGCTGGGAAACTAGAACTGTGCAGGTTCTTTTTATGAAAGAAGGAAAACAAGAAATGGAGGAGAAACACTGAAGTGTCACAAAGTTGTGCGTCAAGTCTCTGGCTGCTTAACAAGTATTTATGATCAAAGCATGAAGGTTTTTTTGGGAAAGAACTTCCCGAAAGTTTAGCTTGTTCCGAAGACATCCACGTAACTTTTCCATGCTGCAAAATGAAAAGTCAACACTTCTAACTTGAAGTGCTTTGACATATTCTTTTTAAGCAATGGTGGTTGATGCTGGAGTCAAAAGGAATACGACTCTATTGAAGTAAATCAGAAAACCCTCAACTATTATCAAGTGCTACCTAGATTGTTAAAAAATACAATGCCTTCTTCATTAAGAAGACAAAGAGCCCCCGTAGAACAGATACTTTGACTGACAGCAACGATTGCTGCCTTTGCCTCTTCACATCCAGTCAATTATATTTTCATTCTTTGGTGTTACTATTGACTGGATAGGAATTTACATGCGTTCCCATGTTTGTGTGGGATGTTTTCAGATACTTCAGTTTCTTCGCACAATCCAAAAACCTGTAGACTGAGATTGTTTGTACACCGGTGAACTGTCCACGGAGCACCTCGCCTCTCGTCAACGATAATTCTGAATATAAATTAGTCAGTATCTCTCAACATACTGTTCGTTACAGACAGTGTGAGGAAATCTGCTGATCTACCCAGGACCAATGCCTTTTGCACTGAATCGTGTGGTCGACAGAAACAAAGAGGAGCGGAGGAAAAGGAGACCGACGTAACAAAATGAAACGGTTAAAAAAGAGAGAGGAAGGCTCCTCCACCTCGAGAGCATTGTGTCGGTGAAGCCGGGACACAGTGTGTGTTTGTGTGAATACTATTGCAAGTGTGGTCTTGTGCAAGTGATTGTGTTGTTTGCGAATGTGTGAATATATCTATCTAAGTGTGGCTACAGAGTGGATGTACGCAAGTGTGTGTTTGTGACAAATGTATGAGATGGAAAGCGACAAAAAATAAAATGAGACTGTGTGTGTGTGTGTGTGTGTGTGTGTGTGTGTGTGTGTGTGTGTCTGTTCTGGCCTCCCTAAGGCTAGGGGTACCAGATGCACTGAGCTTCATCATCTCAGCTAAAAATATACATGCGCACACATGCATGGATAGTTTGGACACATGCACCGACAGTCCAACACACTTTAATACATGAAAGCACACACACACACACACACACACACGCACACGCACACACACACACACACACACACACTGTATATACAGGACACATTAGCAACATGCCTCAATTATTAGGTCTCTCTCTCTTCATTTATCTCATGCCTTATGTCTTCCTCTCGTCTATAAACTGTTTTATTTTGATTGGTTGCTCTCATCCGAGTCTCTCTTGCAGTTTTTTCCACCGCCCATCTGATTCTGTCTGTCTCCCACTGTCTGACTTTCTGTCTCTATCTGCATTTCGCTTGGAGATAAGTTGCCAAAACTTTCACATTGCACAGACACAGAAGCACAGGGCCGTCTAATACTGTAGACATCAGTGAGAATGTTCTGCTAAATCCTAATGATCTTGATCAAAAGCTCTTATTCAGGGAGGTCTGTTGTTGGGATTATCTTTTCACTTGCTCCCAGTTTTGGCCGACTCCCTCCCCATCCGTCTCAACAAAACCCTGCAATTGCAGAAAGATTAGTCGTTCAGCTACTGTTGCACTAAAATGCTGGAAAGCTGTTAAAAATGGTTGCTTGCACCTTTGTACAATTCATTCATTCTTTCACGGGGCACTTTACAAGCATGTGAGCCAAGTCAGCAACATTTTCCCCCTCAACACAGTTTTGGACAGAGGCCATCACAGTGTTGAGGGCTCAGCGCTGCCTGAGACAACAGTGATTAGTGACTAAAAATCAAACAGCCCAACCTGTTTCTTCCGCTCATTGGGTTTTACTTGCAGAATGACCTTAATTGAGTACCCAGCACCTTATGTCAACCTTCACAGTATTAGCATTCAAAAGAGAAACGTGACGAGCAGCAGCATCAACAGCAGCCCGACATGCTGAGACATAAACAGGCTGTGCCTCCACACTTTCCTCTCGCTTGAGAGGAAATTATGAAAGAGAGCATCTATAAAAGAGGGGAGAGGAGAGGAGAAGAAAAGCAGAGTACAGGAGGCAACGAGAAAAGAGGAAATGAGACCAAATGAAAAGAGGGACTGAAGAGAAGGAGAGATGAAAGGAAATAAGAAAAGACGGGAAGATGACAGAGAACAACAAAAGTGATGAGGGGGTAGAAAAAAACGCAGCAAGGAAGAAAGGAGGAGACAAGAAGGCCAGCTTTGATAACACAGATTGACGCCCGAACCACGTCCACTGTGGTCCTCATCACCTTTTAATCTTTCTCAAACACCCACTTGTTAAACCTGGATTGAGGGAAAGGGGCATAAAGATAAGGAAAGACAGAGAGAGAAAGAAGTGAGTGAATTTAATAAAAGTGGAAGAGATGCAGAGCAGAGACGGAGAGAGAGAGAACATAAAGAGGAGGAGAAGATGAGAATACATATTAGCGTTTCACTTAGTAACAGTTCATGGAGTTCAATGGATGCAGCAGTGGCCCGTGCAACCAAGCAAACCAGATTTTATTTGAGAAGTGAAAAAGTGAAGAATCAAACTTGTTTCAAAGTTTTTTGATTCTGTTTTTTTTTTTTTTACGTTACGCTCCCTCGTGCTCCATATGTCTGACAAACACACTCAGTCCCCTCCCAAGACACTTTCATGGAAACAAGAAAGAACAATGTTTTAACATATTTCTAGAATATGTCACTAAAACAGAACCAGCAGAATTGTCAGAACGCATTTGAAATTACTTAACATTTACTTTAAACTGCAACAAATCCAATGTTCTACCTTGTTTTTAAATAGATGTTATACTTTCTGTGGTTAGGTATATGTCACAGCGTGATGTGAGGTGTGTGTATATGTTCATGATTATAATGACTAAAATGTCAATGTTAGCTGTAGAGAAACCTGTGGCTCCATGGTTAAGGAACAAGCTTGTGATGAAATGGCAAGAAACAGCTGTGATTACTAACCAACCTATAATAAAGCTTTAACACCAGGGTTGATTCCAGACAGGAAGTGTCACAATGGTCCAAAATGACCCGTCTCATTTCAGAGTTTTTTCAACTGTGGCCAACAAATGCAGCTTAATTTGCCCTGAAGCCAGAGGACGTGACAGATGTGTCCCCTTTGGTAATGCACAATATTCCAGGAGCTATTTGTCACCTGAATGGAGAATACACGTGATCTTGGTTATGCATTTATTTATACACGTGAGGAATTTACTATTAACCTGCGACACTATCTGCTGGTTACCAAAAATATGTTGAGGAGGACACTGCAAACTCAACTTGTCCCACTTATTATTTTGAGGTTGTGTTTAAACTCTTCAAAACGATGACAAAAGACCAAAAATTTACGACATCGTGAAGCAGAGTGGGATCATGGGAGTTGTTGTCTTCGCTTTCAGATGGAAAATCTACCTGTGTCTGTCCTTCATAGTATGTTGTTCGGTCAAAAAGTTAAAGCAGAGTCAGGCATCGTTACTTTGAATAAAAATGTGGATTTCTCTTGGTTTTAACGTTGTGGAAACACTTTGGATAATAGTAATACACAAGTCAAAAAAATATAACAAAGGTTTAGTCAATGTTTACATCAGCACACTCTTCAAGCAGCAGAATGTTCCATAGCTGTGAGCAATTTAAACACATTTCAAACCACTGTTCCTAAACTAAATACCAGACCAAAGCTTGTGAGCGTCAACAACGATAAAAGGATTTCACTGGAAACAACAATGCAATTCGTGTTGTAGTAAAGTCAGCCAGCATCCAGTGAACTGTGGGGGGTTTTACAAAGGCTGTGAATCTGTGAATCAGTTTATTAAAACACAACCAGGGGGCAGTTTGATAAAATGTGAAGTAAAAAAAAACACCAAGGAGACATTTTTCTACCAGATACAAATTTCCCAGCACACATAACATATGTAGTTAATGCCACTTTGAATTCCGGTGTCTTGCTGTGCGAGTCAGAGACGATGATTCACAGACACAGTGACAGCTGAGGGAGCATGTTAAGATACAAACCAGTAGACTGTTAGACACAGTGTGTGTGTGTGTGTGTGTGTGCGTGTGTGTGTGTGTGTGTGTGAGGGTGTGTGTGTGTGTGTGTGTGAGGGTGTGTGTGTGTGTGTGTACTTATATCTTTGTGAGGACCATTTTAAGCACAGACCCTACAGAGTTAATAGACATATTGCCTGGTCCTCCCTTTTTTAGGCCTATAGAGTTATGTTTTTATTAGGTTGAGGGTTAGGCATTCAGTTTGGATGGTTAAGGTTACGGTAAGGGTCAAGGGAATGCCTCACTAAGAGAGAAGTACCTGTGTGTGTGTCTGTGTCTGTGTGTGTGTGTGTGTGTCTGTGTGTGCATTAAAGCCTTCAGCTGGTCCTCCCCATAGCCTGTGGAGAGGATGAAAAAGATTTAATACCTCCACCAAGGTGATGCCCTACAGTGCTGCCTGTCTTACACACTTACACACATACACACACACACACAGACACACACACACACACACACACACAGGATTAGTAAACCTCCTTTGGTGGCAAAGTCCACAGGCATGTCCAGCAGCTCTCCCAGAGTCTCGCAAACACACACACACATAAATGCAGAGACACACAGCCACAATACTCCAATGGCATAGCCTTCACCTCAATCCTCCAAAACACAACCTCACACTCGCAGTGACAGACATCTTCAGCCGAAGCTCAACACACACACTCGTACCTCTTCTACCTGTCTGGCTGCTCTCTTTCCAACCTCAGGGCATTTCCTCTATAACTGACATCACCAGATTCTTCTCTTCCTTTCTCATCCATCTCTCTCTACTTCTTTCCTCCTCTGCCCAGATCAGCTGCTGTCTTCATGCTCCTCTCTTGCAGAGGCATCTCATACTCTTTTTCCAACTCACTTTTCACTTTTAGTCCTTATACTCTGAATCCACCACAGGGTGATGGAGACATTTAGAGAAAAGGTTGCCAAGTTAATCCCTGAACAGCTGTAAAAAAAAAAAATTAAAAAAAGAAAAATGCATAATGGGAATATTCTAAAAATGGTTATCTTGTGGCTCTTTCAGCTGCATCATCTTAAAGCTGCTCTGGAGAGGTTAAGATTTTGGCTGCTCAAAGTGGGAGCACAGCAGAACTCGTCTCCTCTTATGAGAAGCTGCTTTAAACAGGCAAATAGGGAACACTCCTCTTAGTTCCGACATCATTACACAGATTTAGAAGGGCCTATTTTTGTTGATGGATATTAAAGCATGCAATAAAAATAAACAGCAGAGTGTCTTTTTCAGAAACAATGTCTGGTTGTTACCGGAAAATTCAAACACCAATGAAAACCCTTGAGAGTAAAAGTCTGTAAATGATCCAGAAGATGCACTTTTCTGAAAAGATGATGCTGCATGCAAATTTTTAAAATTACATTGTTAGAGCCCGTCCATTTTATCAGTCGACAAATAAACATCGGCCGATACGAGCCACTCACAGACACACAGGCTCCCCCCATGTGAAAATAATAATACATTTTACCATCAACAATGGTAAACATAACTAAGACAGCTTTTCATAAGTTCTCACATGCAATTAAAAACAGTGTGAGGGTGCATCCATTTATTTACTATATAAAATATGTAGAAGATATATTGCCAGAAAATATCTAAAAAATAATTTCAAGATGTATTTTGAGTGACAGGATTGTTGGAGCATATTATTATAAAATGTCTTTTTATTTTCAGGGAGAAAGATGAAAGTCGCCCTCATTGAGCGTGCTGTTGCTGACCCTGTCACCGACGCCCTGCTAAACATGGCATCGTTAGTGGATCCCAGGTTGCGCACAACATACATAACTGCAGAAAAGGTGAAGGAAATCAAGTGCTGAGTCATATTGGAGATGGAGCCGGAGGCGAAGCTGTGTGACCAGGGCACAGCAGGGTCAGCTGCTTCACAGCCTCCTAAGGCGCCGACAGCATCAGAGCCACCAAACAAGAAAACCCTCGGAAGTTTCTTCGAAAAAAGGCCACAACGTCCTCTGCCACGGCCACACAGAGGAGTGCTGTTGTCTGTTGGTGCTGATGGTGAATCACCTGCAGTGGTGGAAGGAACACGAAGAACTGTTCCCAAACCTGACAAATTTGGCGAAAAATGTGTGTGCACACTTGCTCAATGGAAATCGTGGACTGAAGCCCGAACTTCTGTCTCCGGGGTTCAAATTATTTTTTAAAGAATCTGTAGTTATGAACATGATCCATGAATGAATGCACTTTTTAGTTGCTTTGCGCTGTTGTTGTTAAGGGTCTTTGAGCACTGGGCCACAGTGGGAAGGTCTCCCGTGCCATTATTTATTTTATATTTGTTAAAAGCTCATGAGTGCAGCGTTCTGGTTCTGAATATAACTTGATGACGTGATTTTCCCCTTTTCGCGTGCAAATTTAAAAAAATCCAAAAGAAGGGTCTATTGAATCATCATACCGGTGTTTTTTTATACATCGAAGGGTTGAAACTATTGAGAGGAGATTTTCAAAATATCGAGAAATATATTGTGTATCTCGATACAGCCTAAGATATTAGTTATAGATCCATATCGCCCAGCTCTAGTTAGCCATCCCCAGCAGGTACCAGACAGGCCTGTGGATCTCTGCGGTGTCTGGACTTTAAAGTAACTCTTCCATAAACCTCTCCCTCTCTCACTGTGTCCTGGCAGGAAATCCTTTAATCTTGACCCATGGTGGAGGGATGACCCTCAGACACCAACTGGCACCTGAAGCCTTGAACATGTTCAGATGTGTGTGTGTGTGTGTGTGTGTGTGTGTGTGTGTGTGTGTGTGTGTGTGTGTGTGTGTAATACCTAAACAAGGAGAAATGAATCAGCGAATCATATTCTTCCAACCTCACTTTATCGCTTTCCTTCATATTTCAACACCTCCTTTTTCTCCTATATGTCTTTTTCCAACATTCCTTCCTTCTTCTCTTCTTTCTTCCCTGTTTCCCTCTTTTCTTCATGAACCTCTTCAACGTATTTTCTTCTCTGCCCTTTATTGTCTTTTTTAACAATATACATTTATTCATCGTCTCCTCTTACATCTCTTATACCTGCACTCTTCTTCTTTCATATCCCTTTTTATTGTCCTCCTGTCTGCTTCTTTCTTTATGCACCATCCCTTTCCATTTTCATTCTTTCCCCTTCTATCTTTTCCCCTTTCTCTTCTCTTCTCATGTTCACTCCTAACTACTGATTTACATATATATAGTGTGTTTCTATATAACTCACACACCTCAGACACCAGTGTGCTGTCTGATAACAGCTATAAGAAACCTGCAAAAACACACAAGCTACTCTAGTGTGTGTGTGTGTGTGTGTGTGTGTGTGTGTGTGTGTGTGTGTGTGTGTGTGTGTGTGTGTGTGTGTGTACGAGGTGAATGATAAATTAGGCTGACTCTGGCCTGCCATCTTTTAACCACAATTAGGAAGCTTTTCTGATAGACTGTCAGTCTCAAGCTACCAAAAGACACACACACACACACACTCTGGAAGCACCCTGCAGCTCACAAACACATGTACGTATGAGGAAACACTCTTTCCAGACAAACACACACATACACAGTGATACATGGCCGTCATTACCAGCACCCCTCCCTTGACAGCTGTTCTCTCTCAGCAGAGCACCATGCCATGGTCACACACACACACACACACACACACACACACACACACACAGATATCACCACCCCTCTGTGAGTGCAGACACAACATGTTAATCACCAGAGGTTAAAAGTACACACACAGTCATACACAGCTATAGTATATAAAAGTGAAAGGTCGTAAGTCTGCAGACGCATTATTTATCTAAGATTCATTTGAATGAGTCACATTCATATGTGCTGATTTTAAAGTGAATTTGAAAGTTTTATTTCTCATATGTAAGTAAACCCAAGGTCAAGAGTGCAACAAAAAAGTCAACCAAGATGCAAGTGGGAAAGCCAAAGTGTAACAGGATGTATCGGGATGTGAAGAGAATTTTAAGAAATAAGATAAACACAAATTACCAACCTTACCTTTAACCTGTAGCCTCTTTATTCACATTTCCCATCCAACAACAAACCATCAGACCTTTAGTCCTGCAGCTTGTTCAGAGGTCTAGGCCTTCCATCTGAAACTCAGCTCCAGAATAGAGATTCTGGAGCTGGAGCTGAACTCATTTGGTTTGGAAGCTCAAGTCTGCAAGTACAGCTAAATTCAACCATCATATTCATATTTATTACATTTATTATGTAATACTGTATCGGTTGGCACAACCTCTCCATGCACAGAATCTTAAAAAAAGGTGTTTTCTTGTCTGGTCATAAATTTCAGCCACTAAGTGCTCTTTTATTTTTTCCACATTAACTTGGAGAGAGAGCGGAAAAGTGAGCTCGAGTACAAAGTGATTCTGCCAAACTGGAACAATCAGAGGAGCTTCTCTGCCAAGTAAACGACAGAAGGCTTGAAAGAAAAAGTACTTGTCCTCACTTTCACCCTGGCTAATATCGCTCGCACAATTCTCGAGTGCATCTCTAGATTTTTTTTTACCCTCTCACTTAATCTCGCTTGCGCTGCCTTCCCTTTATTCGTTCTCACTTTAGCCTCTTCCTCGTCTGCCCCCCTCTGAGTTGCTGCCTCCCGCAGCCACAGACACATTAGGCAAATTATGCACCATCACTAAGGTTGCAAAAACGCCCAAACACTAACCTGCATTTATGGTTTTGCATCTTTAGCAAGGACGGTATGCAATGCGAGTTTCTGACCTCAGTTCAGGAAGAAAGCAGAAGGCAAAGCAGGCAGAAATAACTCTTAAAGACGCAAATCGGTTTGAAATAATGAAAACGGTGGCACAGAAAACTAGAGGTTGAAAGCCTGTTGTTTAAGAGAGTCTTAAACATAATAGGGAACCTAATGAAAGGATGGAGGCTGTGCTAAAGTTTTAAAGTGTAAAGATTAAATGGAAGCGACGCAGACAACGTGATAAAGTTTAAAATGATGAAGTTACTGAACTGGACGTGAATAACAACTTCTAATGGACATCTGAAGGACTTTGTGTATCACGCAATCATTTAACAAACCTTCATATTCATTAGGACCAGAATTGTCTTGTGGCATTCACTCCTGTATGCGTCACATTCAAGCTGGTTCAAACACACAAGATGAAACAGAAAGAAATCCTTCAGTTGAAGATAGTTTCTCTGGAAAAACGATTGCCCTCATATTTAACCTCCAACTTTTTTCAGCAGGGCACGTGGCAGCAATTGTAGTTTTAAATATATTTTAAAATATAACATTTCAATATAAAAAAGCTTTATTTGATTTAGCTACAGTCTGCTGTCCAGAGTGCTGAGCCTGGGAGCACCAGGGATCCAGAGCTCTCTGTACTGAACATTAATGTTCACACTGCTGGACCGAAACCTCCAGTTCATTTTCCTGTCATTGTTTCCATCTGTTGCTGTAGCTGAGTCTCGCCTTGTCAATTTACATCAACTCAGTCAGGTCTGCCCAGTTTGATTTTTATAGAGTTTACAAGTTATTCATTTCTGACTGAAGAGTCTTGTCAACTGAAATTAGTTGACTTTACTCTGTTGGCAGTTAAGTTGTCATTAAGTATGTCATTTTCAAAAGTCTGAGGAGAGTGAAACTTTTTACCGAGCCCGACTCGTCATCTCCTCTCTTGATCCTCTCCCGCTGCAGCACTTGTGACAGTCACAAGTACAGTTACAAATAATTTAAAAGCTGTGGCTACATCGAGTACACCTGGTACAACAGAGTAGCAAGAACTTCACGAACAGTGTGTGCACAACATTTGGAACTATTCTTCTCAAACTAACGCTGCCTCTGAAATGCTAAAACATAATGTGAAACGTATTTAATTGAACCTAATTCTTACCGAGCCTGAGATCCTTTGTGTTTTTTGTATTGGAAATATTTGGTCCCCCCTCCTGCCGAGCTGCTGGGATACGTACGTTTAGGCCAATATGCAGCAACATCAGCAATTACAACATATGTAAAGAGGACATATGTGTCCACTTCTATTTCTCCATTATCATCTAGTCCCCTCCTCCTTCCCTCTTCTTTTTTATGTCCACTTGTCTTTTCACTGTGCCATCTCATCCTTTAACTCCTCCCGTCTCCATCATCCCTCCGTTTTTTTTCCTCAGTCTTCTTGCAAACTCTTTTCGATGTCCTTTCCTTTCTCCCATTTCTTCCACCGTTATTCACCGTCTGCTCCCACTGTCATACTGTGTCATGGTTCATACAATTGGATTCCTCTCTCTTCTCGTAGATACAAATTTGAAACTTCAACCACTGTCAAAAAGTGCAGGATACCTCCAGTCGATAAACCAAAATCTCTGCTATTCACTGCTCATATCCGACTTTGCTCTGTCATCGACTTTTTTTTTTTTTTTGTGAAGCCTGTGCTCTTTTCTGCACTTAAAATAAAAGTATTATTTCCTCTCCTTCCTTTCACTTGCCCATCTTTTCTTGCCTCTTATCCCACGATGCATCGGAATCCAATTCGTTATTGATTTTAAACTGTGGCCAACTTGGGGCTTTGCAAATTGCAGCTGATGGTTTCCACTATTTTGTGCATCATTAAAACTTTTTTATACCAAAATTGAGATACAGATTTTCCATATGGAATTTTATTCTCTGCACTGACTAAAAGCCTCAAGCAGCATCATTGACATTATCAAGCATATTCAAAGCCCAATCTACATGTTTCAATACAGTAATAATTACAATTATAATCATTATTTATACAGCACCTACTGAAACAAACAAAGTGCTTCACATAGCAAAAAAAAAAGAGAAACACACTTAAAGCAGAGCCATGAAAGAACAAAAGCTCTAAATGAATCACATAAAAACTTAAAACAGCAAAACACAAAGAGAATGAAAACCAGACTGAGATGAAAAACCAGAGTCAATGTGAGAACAGTGCAGTTTAAGCTTGGATTTAAAAGAAGCCACTGACTCAGCCTGCCGTATGACAAGTGTAACCCACTTCTCTGTGTCCCTCAGTGTTGGATGGGTGTTGTGCTTTTGTCTGGGTGTTGTTGTGTCTTATGCAGAGAAGCAAAGTCTGGGCTCTGGGTTCTGTATTGTGGATGAGACCAAGTAGCACATTAATGTCTTGGCAAAACAGATCTTGGACTCAACCGTACAACACGCTGGACGCTTGGTTGCATCACGTTTTTGCACAGTGCACGTAACATGATGCTAGTGATGAGATTTCCCATCATTCTTTGAAAGGAGAATGTTTTAATTATCAAACACCACTCTTGGCTCATGGTAAAAGAAATGAGAGAAACAAACCAGAAGAGCTGTTTTCATTGGCTTTGGATGCTCCAACTGGAGAATGTGGGGAGTTTCTCCTCAGACATTTTTTTGCCTTCAGATTTAAAAATCATCACCTGGGGTGTTGAACACTATGTCTTCCAAATCCTTAATTTGTCGGAATCATAATACCCGTAGCATCACTTATCTATCTACACAGCCTTCTCACTAAAATCTAAAGAAGTTTCACAAAATTAAACAGATCCATACGTTTAGATCTGATATTTCAACCCTATCAATAAACAAAGTGGCTGCTTCATCTACAGTGGAGCTGTAACTGTATATGTCCCTTTTGCTCAGTTGGTTAGAGTGTGGGGCTGACAATTACCAGTGACGACTCCGTCAGCGGAGCATTTAACCACCAGTTGCTCCAGTGGTGCCACTCAGTGGTGAGCAGCCAAACATGGTGGTTGGACTGGGCTGCTCTCAGGTGTGAACACGTGTAATTGGATAAATGTCAAGTGCAACGCTGCTGAAAATGCTCATTCAACCACTGCGGGATGAATAAAGAATGAGATTTAAAATAAGGTGCAAAACAGTTTGTTAGCTTGTGTTCAACTTGTGCCATCTTGGAGTAAATAATGTAGGAGTGAATGAATTTTACATTCGGAGTTCATTGGGCAGCCTATGGGGGAAACACACACCTAACATGATTGTTTTCTTCCTCACTCATTCTCATCTCTGAGTAAACATAAAATGCCCATAAAGCAGATGAAACACAAAAGGTGTGAAATACACATATTGTCTTACTCTGACTCATTGTTTCTCTCTCTCTCTCTCTCTCTCTCTCTCTCTCTCACACTCACACTCACACTCACACACACACACAGACACACACACACACACACACACACACACACACACACACACACACACACGCTCGGAGAGGAAACCAGCTTTCCAGCTATGGGGAGTGATGAATGAGGAGAGGACATGTGTGGGTGTGGCTGAAATGGAACTAATGACAGAAAGACAAGCGTGTGAGTAAACAAGAAAACAAGTGGGAGACAAAAGAGAGCAGGAGAGATAGAGAGATACAGATGGATAAAGAAAAATGAGAGACAGACGAATAGAAAGAGGCAGTCATAGAAGTATAGACGAAAGTTATACACGAGAAATGGACGTAGCCTCCGTTGTTCTTTCGTAAAGTGCAGCTTGAGGCCAATTTTTATAAGCACAGTTGAGTTACTGGAGGCGTCCTGCAGTATAGATACTACAGTACTTTAGGGTGTTTATAGTTTCCCGTTAACGATATTGTTAAAAAATAACTCAACTGTTGCTTGTAGTAAAGTGATATTACTACCAGAGGCCATCTTGGCACAAACGGCCGCTTGTAGGTCATATTTTAAAAATACACCTGATACCATTGAATTCTCCTTATTAGCAAACATGGAGGTGCTCAACTCTCATTGTGTAATCTATAGTAATGTACATGAAGAACAGACGTTAAGACCTTTCGATTAGTACACAGTGCCCTCATACAATAAGAAGTACTAAGTAGGAGTGATATGTAATAGTAAAGAGTTAGTACAACTTAATTTGACAGGATAACAATGAGCTCAGGTGTAATACGACACTTGATGGCTGTCGAGCTTTGGGGTTGGGAGGCGTCCCAAAAGTTTTCTAGCGAGCCTGGAGACAAGTGTTATGAAATTAATCAATTTACACACACACACACACACACACACACACACACACACACACACACACACACACACTCCTACAGTCTGTGATTTAGGCTTTAATTACCTCTCATAGGAACATCAGATGGCAAACAGCTCTAAATCAGCCAGCTGGGAGAAAGGGGAGGAGAGGCTCTGGGAAACAAAAAAGAGATGTGAGGGAGAGAAAGAGAAAGCACTGAAGAAATTACGAAAGAAAGAAAGAAGCCGAAGGTCACAGTGATGGATTGTACAGGAATAAGAAGGAATTAAAGTTAAAACTGTGAGCAAACTAGGTAAAGAAAAGGAGGATAAGTGTTTGCAGGGCAGGAGGCAGAGAATGAGAGAGGGAAGGTACAGATGGAGGGATGTTCTTCTCCTCCTGCAATGAGCAGAGTCATCAGACGTCCAACCATCGAGGGGAGAAGTGTTGTTTATAGCCGCAAGAAGTGTATAAAGAAATATCTCTTAAATACCAATTGGTGGGTATATGCAGGGTTTTTTAAACATGGCTAAACTCAAATAAAGTCACGAACCCAATGGAAACAGTTTTTGCCAGTTTCTACTCTATTGTTTTTGTACATCTTAGAAATACAATTCCGTTCACTTCTATTTATCCAAAAGTTCAACGTGTTTCATGACATCGCGTCAGAAAAGGTGCAGCTTCAGCGTCTAGAACTCCAAAATAAAAACGTTTCCATCCCTGCCAATCCGAGCCTGAGTCGATTAAAACCTGTATCTGTCGCAGAGTCATTTGACCCGGGAGTGAATTCCGTTTGTATCTGTTCCCACTGCAGACAAAAGTCAAATGTTAGTGAGTGTTAATGGGTTTTATTTCACCAGTGGAAAAGAGGCTAAATAGTGGAGATTGTAGAAGGAGAGAGATCAGAGCACAAAGCCCCGAGCTCTGCCTGGTTTCCTGCTGAGCACCACTTAGAGGCTAATCCCTCGCCGCGCTGCCTATATGTATGATGTACAGTTATTAACAGGGTGGAAGAGCGAGTACAGAGGCCCTCTTTAAAGTGCAGGGTCGTGGTTCACACCCATGCTGTCTGACTGAGGTCTCTGACCAAATCCTCATCAGCTGCTGCTACAGCTGATCTGGACCCCTGATGGAAAAACGAGTGACATTTTCCTCCATGAGATCAGCAAAGTGTGACAATATGGCAATTAGAGCCATTTTCTGTCTTTTAACAGCAGAGGAAACCAGATGGTGACGCATTTTGCAGTGAAAGGCAGTTTTTTAGACTGTTAGCTCAGTTTTATGTCACATGTACTAGTATGGATATAGCAGAGATGGTTCTTTTCCAGGTGACTATTCTTCAACAGGTGCGACAAGAAGTAGATTTTGTAAAAAGTCTGGATCAAACAATAGAAATGAATGAAAGATAAAGTGCAGGGCTGGAAAAAAAAATAAGGAAATAGCAATGGAAATAAATAAATGCATTATAAAACACTTGGGTCACTTTGGATGTAATGAAAGTTCTATTAGATTTCTTGTGATTTAAAAAGCATTTAAGGTGTTTCATGCACTCGTATAAGAAACTATTTTGCGGCTGAGGAGCAAACTTAAAGTGCTTAAAGTGAATAGTTTCACAACGTGGCCCAAGCCAGAGCGTCCACAGCACAGGACAGAAGAAGACAGATGAAAACAAAATGTGGTAAGTAGAGCAACACAAAGAGAGGAGAGGAGACAGTGGTGCTGCTACAGCTCCAGATGGAGGATGGGGAGGAGGGGAGTAGAACAGTAGAGTGATAGAGAGGTGGAGGTGGGAGTCCTTATCAGAAAAAAACAGGCGTCTTCATCTCCCAGCCCTCTAGACACACACACACACACACAGACAGACAGACAGACACACACACGTGCACACAAGGACATGAGGCCACTGACTGCCCACATGCACAGTTCATGCACATCCACACTCAACTACACAACCGAAGGTAAAAACAACAGTAAAGTGCAAACACACATACAGTGTAAACAAAACACACACACACACACACACACACGTGTCAAATTTACCTCCCCGATGCACGTGCACATGCCTACAGGTGAGCGACAGGCACCATTTACACACAGACAACAGTGTCCACCTCCCTTCCAGCTGCCACGGCAATGAATACCATTAGCATCCCATAAAATGTCAGGGGGCATGCACAATTAACTCATCTCACACACACACAGACACACACACACTACACACAGTCAGAAATGTCAGAGGCCTATGCCCACTAATGTATGTGATGGAGAGCAAAGGCAAATGTCAGCTGTTCCTCAAAATGGCAGCCATCAGCTGTGTGGGCTGATGGGCGGCGACTGCAGACTGATACTGGCAGACACACACACACACACAAACAAACACACACACACATCTGTGCGAGCTGCTGTATGTGATTTTTAAATCAATACATCATAAACATATATGAAACTAGATCAGCAGGATGTGACTGAGGTTGTTTGTTTTACAGATGATTTAGAAAGTGAAGGAAAGCGTATATTGTCTCGTGTTGGGCCAAAGGTCACTCCTTGACATTTAAGGTCACGTTCAGACGAGCAATGCATGAAATCATGCAGCTCAAGGATCAAGGATATCTTTATTGTCCCCTTCGGGCAATTTGTAGTAAAGAGCAGTAACCACACAAACCACAGCCACACGAATTCTAGCTCAACATTAGAGATGGACCATAAATACAATATTAAAGACTTAAAATAACAAACACAAAAAATGCAGGGTCTCAATAAATTACAATAAATGTTTTAAAAAAAGCCAATGAACTCGTTCCAATAATTTCCCTTGAAAATGGTTGAACCACTGGCACGTGGTAAAAAGTCTGAATGCAGCTTCGTCCACAATCAGTCAAAGTCACTTTTTGAAAACTGCATTTACGCACAATTTGAAAATAAATGATGATGATGACGGTGCTGGAATCCAAAGAGGAGCTTCATTATAAATTAACTCCTCATGAGTCCCCCCCCACCCCACCCAAACCTCCACAGCCATCTGTCAACAGAGGAGGGAAAAGTTTTCTCTCATTCATCAGCCAAACGGACGGATGGAACGAGGGACGAAAAGTTGTGTGATGCCCGGCCAAGCCTTTCTCCATCCGCCCTCCAACCCCCTACGCAGAAAACTCAGCAGCAGCCACTGGCAGCGAGCTCGCCCAAGGTCACAGGGACAAAGTCAGGGGTAGATGAGAGGGAGAGACAGAGGCAGGGAGTGTGTGAGTGTGCTGGTTGGAGAGAGTGTGTGCATCTGTGTGCAATGGGAAGTGTGTTTGTGTTAAGGCATAAAGGGTTTAAGGTTAGGTATAAAAGTGTGTGTGTTCCTGACTCTGTGTGTGTGCATGTACAAACCACAGGGGGATATATAATAACTTCTACAACTCCTGCAGCGCTCTCTCAGCGTGTGTGTGTCTTTCTCAGTGTTCGTGTGTGTGAGTGTGTGTAATAAAGATGGCTGCTGACGATGCCACAACTCAGCAGGCTGGGCAACATGACGATAAATAATCAGCTCTGAATCACTGCACTAATGAGCCAAACAGACACACAATCTAATCCAGCAACTCACACACACACACACACACACACACACACACACACACACACACACACACACACACACACACCTAAGGGGCTGTCTCACAGACCACAATCCTCAAAAGTGTTTATTCTTTGACCTACTGCCATGAATAGACTGATTACTCATAACACAGCCAGTTAGTATCAGATGACACACACACTCAAATTACTCACATGTAAAATTTCGCTGCACGCTGGCAGACGGCTCGGCTCACACAACACTATATACTGTATCTATATCCACAGCAGACCACTGGGTGTGTTGGCTGCAGTGAGCGATCCATCAGGAGCCCTGCTGCCACGCAGAGGTCAAACCCATCAACCCCGGAGACCACTGCCAGGGACGATACGCGCTTTAGCCAAGAACCAATCGCGATCGGTCTCTCGCGCTTCACAGCACACCATATGTAATCGCCGGAAAGGACAGGGTGGAGTTTGGGCTCGTGATGCACCCGTCCATTAAAAAAAGTGAAAGTTTCAGTCCAGCCTCGTAAACGACTGCTGAGAAGTGCGGCGAGTGTCAAACAGCCAGGACGTGAAGCCAGAGCCTGATAAATTTATTGTCATTTTTCCATCTAGTCACTAGTCACTGCAGATTCTGTGATGAGGACAAAAACAATCCCACATATACTGGGAGGCAAGTTTGCTACTATTAGACTCCTGCCATCAGTGGTGTAAAATACTGTTTGTCTGGCGGTGCGGCTGATATAGTGGAAATATTATTGTTCTGTGTTCGATAGTCTTATAATAACAAATTCTACATTTATTCAGCAAGAAACGTGATGATTCATTTTAGATTTAAATCTTCTTATCCCTCAGGATGAACTGGTTAACTCTGGGGACCCCTCTGATTTCATCTGGTCTGACCATCAGGCTGATGAATGACCAAATAACTGCACAACTAAATGGCATTTAACCTTCAGTCTCAGCTGCTGCTGTGTTTTACTCTCGACTCACATGTGGCTGAACTGGCCAATCGGTGGCTAGAAGAGCTGAGCCTGTGGTGTACTGTGAGAGATTCAACAGATTTAAACATGAGACTTGTAAACAATAACTCTAAAGACATGTTTGTAGGTATTTGAATATGTAAATAGTCAATTCACTCAAATAAATGAATTGATTTAACCTAATTTCTTGCAAATATTAGCATCACCACATTTAGATGTTGTATATTACATCTTCAGTTATTAACATGTTCACATTATTGCTATTATAGCGTTTTGATGTCAACCTGTAGTTTTAAGCACTTCTGTGCCCACAGCACCAGTGATAGTCTCTTCCTTGATATTATAAAAATGCTAATTGCAAAAACAGAAAATAAATGTTTAAAGAAAAGCATGTTTCTTTTTTTTCTTTCATTATCATTTGTTGGGTGGGAGGGGTTTGGGTTTGTCCACTTGCATTGTTGCACAAACTAATTATCACCGAACATAAGTAAGAAAACAAAAGTGCTCCTTTCAGATGCACTGTATGAATGTGTGTGGGTAAATGGGTGAAATGCAAACTGTAGACTAGAAAAGCGTTATATAAATACAAACCATTTAGTATTCAAGTAGTGAATTGGCTAAAATGTAAAGAATGTGTACAAAATAATTTTCTTTCCTCTGCACTGCCATCCTTTTCATTTCATGCCCTCAGCCACCGCTGCTCAGGACACATCCTACATTGTACATGAACTTTATTCAACTCGTTCGTCTTCCCTCAACCTTTTTCCTCCTCACTGCCTTTGGGTAAACATTTGTCAGTGTACGGTAAGTGTCTCAGGTAAAGATATGCAGATTAACTCCAACTCGTTTGCATAACGAGCTCTTATTTGCCAGTCTAATTATCGTGGCGTGCCGAGGCCGCCTCGGAGCTGCCCTCAGGGTTCATTAGTGGGGTTCGTTAAGAGGTTGGCTAATCGCTTCCTCCCTCTTTAACAAACAGTGGAGCCTGAAAGTCCTGAAAAGGCCCACACAGCGATGTTGGTTTAAGGAAGACACGCACTCGCACATAGATTGGGTGAGAAAACACATACACACACATACATTGGAAATGAAACTTGGTATTTGTCTTTGTTTTGCATAGACACATGGGAGGAATGGTGAAAGCACTGTACTGGTTCCAGTGCAGCTTTTCAAGAATATTTTTTTCGAGGAAGGTACAATGACCCTCCACAGGGAAAGGTCAAGGGTCTGTTAGAGGTTTCTAATATTCTCATCTTACATTAGAATGCAAGACAACAGCGTGCAGGTGATTGAATACATCCATCCAGGGCATTGTTGGGGAGTGGTCACGTCGTCGGTCTTTAATTACTCCTGGGACGACATCACAATCATACATGTGCAAGGTTTCTATGTTTCTAATACAAAACACTAACTCATCTAAACTAACTCACATTGTACATCCCATGAGGGAGACTGACTGACGATGAAACATAGAGACGACTGTTTGTTATGGAGATCTACCTTATCAGATTTATACTGAGTGACATGTGAGTAAGACCTATGTAGATACACTCCTCCGACTAAATGAAAGCTAAGAGACTTAATGAAAGAAGGAAAGTTCCCTCAGACATATGATTATCAAACTCAATAAGTTTAATAAAAATCAAATTAGTGTATTAGGTAAAAAACTGAAACACAAGGAGAAGAAATTGCTCAAATCCACTTTAACAAGTTTAAACAGCAAAGTCAGAGGAAGACATTAATTGTGTTTCATTTCCCAAATATTCAAAACTAAAGCCTGAGAGGAGTCGCTCAAATTACACCGGATATAGACGAGAGGAATCAGTTTATTAGATCATGCATCCACTTACTGACATCCCAGTCATTATGACTCTGATATTTATGTAAAGCATCGCAGAGGATAAAAATAATATAAAAATGTACACACATTACTCACGGAGGAAAAAAGGTCAAAATTGTTCTCGACACGAAGGCAGAGGAAGTTAGCATGTGTGAATGAGCAGTAATCACTGGGTATAGTCTCTGTTAGTGAGTCACTCTCTTTAATCACCGGGCTGTGACTCTACGACAGAAGCAGCTTCAGTTGTTCATTTCTTGAACGCAGCACATCGTACGGTTTTTCTCCACAAGAAGAATGATATCACTTTAAATCTTGTCCTTCAATAAGCACGACAAGCAAACACTGCTGTTTTATTTCATATATACGTTTTCTATTCAGTTACTGTGTGTTGAGTTTTGCCTTCAAAGCATCTAAGCCTTCCCCTCCCTGGCCTCTTGGAAGGCCTCGGGGATAGATGCCCAAACTCCTTACACCGTTTTCTTTTGACGGACAGAGCGCAGCCAAGTCGAGCATGTTAAACATTATGTAGATGGAGTCCTGAAGCCACTGGGAGCTTTGTAAATAGTGGAAATCTCCAATTTAATGCTGGCCTACAGGCTAAGAGCAACACAGAATGAAATGTGAAATCTCTCGCTGTTGCTAACCCTCGTGCTCCGGCTTTTTCCTTCACCAAATACCCGTCCCCCTCCCTTTGTTTTCCCAAATCAGTTCATCTTGTTCGCTCTTTTCCCTCCATTCCCTCTCATGGTCTGTAATTTGCTCTTTACTTCTCCCTCTCTCCTTCCTTCTATACCTCTTTTTCCCCTCCTTTTCTGTTTTGTGCTTCCTCTCATCTCTGTCCAATCTCTCCCTCTTCCTTCTGCTGCCCAAAGTCTCATTTCACACTGCCACTTTTTCATCCCCTTTTCATCTCTTCTTCCTCTCCCTCACTCTCTCCATCTCTTGATCCCATTTTTTCACGGCGCCCAGATCGTGGCCTGGTCTGGCCTTTTAATGTCTCCCTCTGCTACTCTCTCTTCTCCACTGTTTCTACTCTTTCTCCCTCGCTCTCACTCTCAAGACTGTAGCTAATGCCATCAAGTGTTCGCAGCAGCTCTGAGCCCAAGATTCAAGGCTCACGGACCTCGAGCTACAAACAAGCACAAACGGGAAAATATGAAACACTATGTATATACTATATATTTGCGCATTACCTTTACACGCAGGCCGGTAAAGATGCACACGTCAGGTGTATGCTACAAACACGCGTATTTGAAAAACAGTGTTGAAGCCTCATAAAGTACATTTCCAAACCAAAACACTTGGTGTGCACTGTATCTGGTGTCATAGCTGATGATGATGATTATCCCCAGTGTATGAAATACTCAGTTTCAAACGGGGGGTCCCCCTACCTAGTGCCCCAGCGTTATGCTGAAGTCCACAGCTGAAGACGACGCCTGCATCTCCCAAGGACAAGAATAAAACGACAGACAGAACTAAATGATTTCTGTGTGCGTCTAAAGTGAATGTCGCGCTCCACTAACACAACGCTCTCTCGCTTTCTCCTTCTTTTTTCTTGTGCCCGCGTGTGGTTTCAGGTTTGAAATCAATTTGGCTTAGATGAAAGTTTTCAATTTCATTAGCTTGATCAAATGGAGCGCTGTTAACAGGCGGCGGTAATAGAAAATCATTTAGGCTGAGCAGCTCGCACATTCTCAAAGGACTGGTTAAGAGCTGCTAAGAGAGGGAGAGATAGAGAGATGGAGAGGGAGGGCAGAGGGGGGAAGAAAAAGGAGATGACAGGTGGAAAAATATTGACAAGACACAGCGAGAGGGGAAGAAGGCGACAAAAATGTGATAAAGATGGGAGCTCGGAAAAGAAGAGAGAAATATCCCATTTTAGAGAAACGAAGAGAAAGATGAGAGACACGATGACAGAAGATAAAAAAAATAGAGTGAGAAAAATAAGAGAATAGTAAGGACAGAATATGCACTTTAGAAAGAAACTAAAAAAGAAGAGTGTGACAAAGGAAAGACGAGTGGAGAAAAACGGAAAGATTAAGTGTAAGAGTGACGGCAGTATAGGAATTATTAAATCAGCAAAAATGTCACAATAAAGCCAGAAGAGAATGCAAAGAGGAAATGGAAACAAGAGCGAGGAAGACAAAAGGAAAGTGTCTCTTTATCTCCGGTGTCTGCTCAGTACTAGCCCATTAAACCTCTATTACTGCTGCTCAGACGTTTGACAGAGAGAAAATATGTTGTGATGAAAGAATTAAATTAACTATCAGCCATCAGGAAGACAAAGTCAGTGGCCTGGCAGTTTAAATAATACCTCTTTGATGAGGAAAAACAAATATCTCATCAGTCAGACATTAACACATTTCGACATTTACCATCACTTGCATTAAAAAAGGGGAATTCAACACAAACTTGTTTTCTGTTAGACGGTATCAAATAAATTACAGAAAGAAATGGTATCAGCGTGTGGTTCGGAAATTTCGGAAACAGTACCCAGCCTCATTTAAAAAAGATTATAATAACACTTGTACACAGACATGAGAATGTTTAACTTGTGCTTTTTAAAGACAATTTTAGCACTCTAGTTTTTACAGAATGGAAATATATGCTTTTCAAAACTTAAAGATTTTCTACATTATGAAAACTGTCTGCTGCACCCAGCTGTCCACCTCTCACCTGAATCACAGAGAGGACGCTGTTGGGTCGAACATCCCGCTGTGTACATGTGTGAAAGAGACTGCGGGTGAAGCCTGTAGCCAATTCTCCGGATTTTACCCGGAGGTCAGGTCTATCCTAACAGCTATATGCAACTGTTAGCTTTTAAAGCTTTTACACATACACACACACACAGACAGACACACACACACACACACACACACACCAGTACTGCACACCTTACCAATGCATTTAATTAAATCACAATTAAATGTGAAAAACAACACCTAATGTTAATCAGTTCTTAGTCTCCTCTGGGTCACTGTGTCATGATGTTAATGATTGGACCCTTCAGCTCCTTGCTGAAAAACACACACACACACACACACACACACACACAGACACAGTGTGTGCGTCCAACCAGCCAAGTGGAGCTAATGTGAGCAGGAGATGTGTTGCTCATGAGCTCAACCTAAACCCCTCGACGTGCCTTCGAGACCGACAGTAGCAGTCGCACGCAGACACGCACACACGCACACACAAAATTAGTCCGTCTATTCATGCTAATCTGAGGGAAAATGACTTGCTCATTAGCAAGACCCTTAAACCTCTCGACAGGCCTTTGAACCCCAACCGTCTCATGGTCACAGAGTATATTCAGAGAAATGGAGACTCACACTTACTCACACTCACTCACACACACACAAAAAGTTGGGTTATTCACAACCATTACGACTAATCAGTTGACCGTAGATTATATTATTTGCAGCACATGTAAATTGCAACAAAATGAAATATCCATAAATTAGATTAATGGACTGTCAGGGCAGAACCATAAACACATCTCACACACTCTATCCTTCTCAAAACTTTGAACTCTCCTGAAGAGAAGCGTCCTCTGGAAACCACTGTCTGACCTCCACCCTGGAGGAGGTGTGTGACTGATTGTCTTTGCCGTCTGAAGGTCTGTGCCATTTCGTATGATTCATCACTGAATCCACACAAAAAAAAGGTTGGATTTGTACAAAGTGTTGTTTGAACACGTTTGAGGGCAAAACCTGTTTATAGTTGAGGAATGAATGGGCAGCGGAAGAGGAATGAGGTGCGCAGACAATCTCTTCTGAAAGGCAATCGTGAATTTGCAATCTGTTGTACCCGTGTAAAGTGACAGAAACAGTTGCATGAAGAATGAAAACAAGAGAGATTCCAGCCCGGACTCGGCCCCGCTGCACAGACACTGCAGGAAGAGGTGTTTGATAGTCAGTGTCTTGGTTTCAGAAAGTGCAGACGACCCCTACCAATCCAACAGGTGTGAGGAGGAGATACAAGAGGCAATTGAGAACATCCAATAATCTGGTGCAGTAGGAACATGTAAAGGAGATTGTTATTGAATAGAGACCAGGGAGGCAGTGCGATACACAAAGAAGGCCGAGTCCTGAGTGCGACCATTTGAATCAGTTATAAACCTTGACACACATCAACTGCTACAAGTGCACCCAACCTTTAAAACCTCACACTCCTCACTTTTACCTTGATATGATAAAGTATCACACAGAGCAGAATACTTGAATTCTCTGTTCCTGACTGAATTAAAGTCTTCAATCAGGTTCTCAGACTGCAGCAAGGATTTTCTGATTTTAAAATAAGTCTTCGGAGAGTCACAGCTCTGGCCTTCATCTCTCTCTCCTTGACAAGCAGTTCATAGAAATGAACTCAAACATGTTCATTTCTAATACTCGCTCCTCATTATACTCAAGGTCCAGAGGAGTTGCAGTGGCCGTCATTACAAGGTAAAGAGCAGCAGACAGGAGATGGACCTGTCGGGTTTCTGATGTAATCAGAGTTCCGGAAATTAAAACCTTACGTACCTGGATAAAATGTGTCTGATGCCTACACAGCATAAAAAAGGGTTCAAATCACATTACGGCCTAGTCTTCACTACTGCAGACATTATTTTTAATGGATATTTTCCCCTCCATTTTTAAAGAAATTACTTTCATTTAAGAAAACATCTCCCTCAGGAGAAGAACATAAAAACAACTTTAGTCAAACTAGCATGCCTGGCCAGTAGGGAGGAGCGATAGGGGGGCGAAATCTACAAGGCAGATGTAAAAACAGCATTAGCATGTGGACGAGGGGCCCAAACCCAGAAAAAAAGGTGTATTTTAATGTGTTTACCTGCTAGCTCATGTCAAAATGGCCACCTTGACAAAGGTGTGCATTGTAAATAAATACAACGCTGCTCACTCTTAACACGCTCTTCTGTTGCATTTATAATGTTTAGTCAGAGAGAGAAAATATGGGAGTTAGTGTGTGTGTCAGTGTAAATTTGTCCAAGCCCCGCAGCAAACAGTATCCGTCTAGATAAGATTTACTGATAAGAGGAGGAGACACAGAATGAATGGACTCTCAAGGGAGGAGAAAATCTCACACAAACATACTCCTCCAACCACCCCATCCATCCCCTCTTCAATCTCTCCATCTCCGAGAGACAATTCTTTTTCTCATCATCCAGCTCCTTGAGTGTGTAGGTGCGTGTCTGTGTAGGTAAATGTTATACAGCGTGTGGAGGCTTTTAACGAAGAAACAGTGAAAAGAAAATAAGGATATATTCTGAAAAACAGATGGCAGCGTTCGTATCCAGGATATTTTTGCTTCATTTCTGGAAAGTGGAGACGTGTCGTCCATCTTTGTGTACAGTCCACTCCTTTAACCCAGTTTGCACTGGTGGCCACAGAGCAGTGCAGTGGTGGAACTTTCAGGTTATTTCAGTTTCTTTTTTCTTTTTTAAAAAACTAGTGGCCTCACCGTGACAACACAAGATCCAGAACGTATGATATACTCAATAATCAATACTGTGAAAAAGCTGGGAAATTTCGTGACTGGGGAAAATGGAGGCAGGCTGTGAAGAGTGTTTCATGTCCACTTGTTCCAGTCCACCCACTTCTGTACCTCAGTGTCTCTGTGACCTTCTCCACTCTCTCCCTCTCCCTGTGCTCTGGCCACTCACTGTCACCATGACAAAAAGACCGTAAGAGTGTGCTTGTGTGTGACAGAGGCAGAGAGAAAAAGGTTCACACCTGAAGGGGTAGGATTTTTGAACAACATGGTATTTAGCTGCCTCACATGTTACGCCTTTCCTCTTACAATCAGAGGGGAACTGTTTCAAATTACAGTTAAATTCAATGATGGACTTATTTTTAGTTAATAAGCTCCCTCTGTGTGCAAGTGTGTTTAAATGGGTTGTGTATTGTGTAGGTGTCGGCAAGTGTGTGTGCGCAAGCATTAGAGTTTTTGCCCAAGTGAGTCAGGGAGCCAGTGAATGAAACCAACAATAAGACAGAGAGAGAGGGGGGGGGGGAGTAGTGTGTGTGAGACCATTATGTGTGAGTGTGCGCGTGTGTGTGCGGGTATAGTGTGTGCGCGTGCGTGTGTGCATGCCTTCTTGTGTCAGTGATTTTACGTCAGTAATTATTAATGCTCTGTATTGCATGAGTAATGGTGCATAGAGCTGACATTCTGCGACAGGTTAACAGTGTAGTGCAAAACACAGGCAGAGACAAAGCACGCATAAATGCGCACACACACACACACACACACACACAGTTTGAACAGTGCAAGGCCTATTTCTGACACACACTAACACATGGCAATTCCAGCAATGACAGATGAAAAGGGAACAGTTTGTTGTCATCTGTAAAAGTCAGATCATAAAACACACATACACACACGTTGACAGTGAAACACACAAAGCGTTGAAACAAAGGAAGGAAACCTCAACAAACCTGAAGGCAGTTTACTGACCTACTGAACACCGAGATAATCTGTTTCATTTTATGTAAATGTCAGCGCATGTGCTCTGATTTGCAACGGCTACGAAACTGTTGATCAAGAGTCGAGAGTTCCTGCAGGCCTCACACAGATATTAATATCTGAGAGTTTCCAAACACCTCTTAATGACGGAGATACATTAACTCAAACATTTTGGGCTTTGACTTCACTGTAACTGTGGCAATATATTCACATGTACATATAACATATGTACTTTACACTTACACATCTCAATCAATCAAATTCTCGCCCCAAAGTAGGATTTCCAAATCGTGAAGTCAGAAGAACCTCACCAACCTAATCGTTGAAATATTAAAAATTAAAAATAAACAGAAAATATGTTTGCAAACTCTGTACGCAGAATTTGAAGATTTCTCTCTCTTAACTACAACTACCCCCCTCAAAGTCCAAGATACCTGCTCCATGTGTCAACGAGAGGGAGAGCTTCAGCGATATGCTGTTTGTGTGTCAATAAAATAAAACACAGTGCTGTCAAACATCTGGCTGGGAAAATGTTGCTCTGGTGCTTTTAAACGACAGTGACATGTTTTATTACCACCTGTGGCAAACCTGGCAACAGCAAACCACTCTTTCCCCACCGTGAAATAAAAAAGAGCCCAACTTATTGTAGACTCAGGTGTGACGTCATTTCCAGCGCCAACTTCTGAGGTGAATGAAACGCAGCATGTCACAGAGCATGGGGGGGGGGCAGATGCTATTGGCCATCCTAACTGCAGAGCGGACAATGAAACCGCAGCAATATGCACTGTCACACAACAAATGCACAGTCCCTGTCCCAGAAGAGGAGAGGAGAGAAGCTTGGATGCTTTCATCCTTTGGTTACTCAGCCGTATCACCGGGCACAGCTGTTTTTCTGTTCGCCCCTTCCTCTCTGGTCTCCTGTTGGTGTGCCGTGTGCCGTGGCCACAGCGACCACCGCACTCCCGAGCGCACAACGCAGCGACTAACTGCTCAGCAGGCCGTGAGTGATCTGAGCTGATTAAAATACACACACATACACACACAAGCGTGCACACAGACACAGGAGGCACTCCCGGGAGTGTGATACTAATGCTGAAGGACTGTCATGTGTGTGGAAAACTGAGGCAACAAACTGCACTCAGCTTTAAACCCAAAATATCTGTCAGCCCTCTTCATGCTTCTTCTGCCTTTTTTCTCCCAGGAGCAAGTGGGTGGTGGCGTTACCCGACCTGAATTCAACTGAGCATGACAGAGCATGGCCATGCGCACACAATAATAATCTGTGAATGAAAGCAAATTCTAACGCAGCTTCACTTGAGCTTGTATGACTGATTAAATTGTGTTCTACAGAGGATTCACACACAATTCAGGTCCATTAAAGTCTTTAAAGAGTTCCGTGATGAAGTCTCTGACGTATATACTGTCGGAGAGATCTTCAACTTTAGTCTCTTTTTCAGTGAAGAATGAAGGAAAAATAGTTTTGCTTCAGTTACTTGATTTAGGAAAACCAGTGAGGCTGTACCTGAAGCTCAGGGGTCATTAGGTCTGGGTGACAGAGGCAGCCTCAGTCGCCCCCCCCCGATCTATTCAATCAACACTCCGGTCAAAATACATGCAGATCTACTTCACACACACAAAGAGCAAGTACCAGTTACCTGACATTGTTAGAATCAGGTTGTACCTATAGCGAGACCATTCACTGGGACAGCACGAGAAGGTTAAGGCTAAAGAATCAAGGAGGTTTCACCTCTGTCCAGATTACACAGAAACTATTGATCAGATTATCATGAAACTTGGTGGAATTATGGGACACAGGCCAAGTAAGAACCCATTCAAATTTGGCATAGAATTGGACAAAGCGGCAGATGTTTCTATCACTTTAACATTATGAGTTGTTTTTTTACATTTTCCCCACTTTCCCAGGGAATAATTCCTGGATCTTGATGAAAAGGCATATTGAGTGATAACTGCGAGCGGGTGCAATCTGGTGCGGCTTGATTTAATTTAAGGGGACTGTCGGAGGTTGGCAGAAGTTTGCGCTTAACAGAGAATAAGTCTAGATGAAAAAGAAAAAAGGTTGAAGGCAACAGACAAGAGGACCCTTAGATTCCGTCTTTACGTACAGTCGCTCTACACTGAGGTGATACTGGAAAGACTGAGGAGCTGGACGAGAGATCAACAATGCTTACGAATGCATGGACGAGGTTAGATGATGTTATTAGAGCACAGAATCCAGTATATGATACAGAGCTGCACTGAACACTGGCCTCTAGCTGGCAGCCAGTAGTGTTGCTGTGTTGTGTCAGCCCATATGGAATAATGAGAATTGATGACTCTTTAGCCCCAATGGGACGGCACGGTGCTTTCATTATTTCCTTTCTTACATTGGTTGATGTGTTCGGGCATCTTGTTTAAAATGAATTTATACATTCGATAAATCCCAAATTTGACGTGTAGTTTTTTTTTTTTTTTAAGCATATGCTGATTCCATTCCTTTTAATAGGCCGAGCCGAAGAAGAGAGCAGGAGTAGACGAGGAGTGCGACAGACAGATGAGACACCAACTGAGGGAGCAACTGGAGAGGTGAAGGAGAAGCGCGTGTCAGGTAGACGGGGGAATTGACACAGTTTGTCATACAGTTCACATCTGTCACAGTTCAAACGGAGAACTTGTCACACAATAGGAGCAGAAGCTGCGAGGCCAGGGGTTGGTGAATTTTCACATCTGAACAAAAAGCCACTGCCTCATTTGTGTCAAGGTCTCTGCTCCTGCTGCCGGAAATTAATATCATAAAGTTGAGTGAAAAGTCTTTTTCGCTCTTATATTGGTTATTTCTGCTTTATATAGTGAAACCCAGTCTTATGAAGCTTTTGGAATATTGGATGAAGATCTCTAGATTTCTGGATCCTGCTCCACCCCAGAATTTTAACAAGGGTACAAGTACACAGATGGATTTCCTTCCATTTAAAAGGCCACACAACATTTTTTTAAACATCCTTCACATCACCTTTTTCATCTGTGCGGGGACACGCATCTCTAAATCGGATTCCAGGCGCGCAGACGGTGCCATGCGCACTCACTCTTTCATTTTCTCTCATATCCAACTGTTTCTCTGCCTCTGTGGAGGAGACGGGCTGACACCATGGTCTCTTCCCCGGGGACCTCAGCCGGGCACACGGGTGGGTGAGCCTCGGAGCAGCCGCGGTCCTCGCGTCTCAAATGGCACCGGGTTGGTTCCGCGTCTGTCATCCGAGCTCCGGCTCAGTCAATTACTTATTATTCCACGCGCATGCACGGATGCAAGAGGTGTCAAGGTGAATATGAACTAATCGATCGTCGTTTGGCTTTTACAAAATGCCACTTGCTTCATTTGAATTTACAGGAAAGTACAAGCTGGAGTTGTGCGATCACCATATGGCACAGATATCTCTGAGATGTCTCAAAGCGTCACATGCAACCTGCTGCAGTTTGGCACTTTTTTCGGTGAATGTGCACGGTCACATCGCCTCCTCGCAGGATGGAGAGAGGTGGACAAACCGAGTCCCTTCATCTGTTGCAGACACATTTCTAACATGCACCCGAATGCAAAGTGCGCAAACGAGCCAACAAAACAACACAACATTTACAACTCAAAGCTTTTCCAATATGATGCATTTGAAGGAAGAAAAATAAACTATATTTCTTTTAGGTGTATGCAATGTGACAGTCCAAATCGATCAAGTGACAAGGTTTAAATCTGGCGACAAGTTAGCGCCGGCGTTTGCATCTCTTACCTTTCCACAGGAACAGCAGCAGCACCGTCTTCCAGAGGCGACATCCCACCGGTGCGCCTCCCCGTCTCCTCACCATCTCCATCCCTTTGTCGGTACAAAAAGACAAACCTCCGGGACTGTTCACAAAATGGATAAAAAAGGGAGGGTGGCGGTCTTTAAATATTTTATCTATTTTCTCTTCTTTTACCCCAGAGAGACCACTACCGAGTCGGTGCCATCAGTAATCTCATTTTGACCAAACTGCGCTCCCGCTGACCTAAGACACCGAGCAGATTAGATTTGGAGTAAACTATAAATCCTCCTGGAGTCAGTAATAAAAGAAGAAGCCCACCCCCCTCCTTTTGGGCAATTCCAGTGTAGGGAGGCTTCTGGATTTTTTAAATCCCCCCCACCTCAAAAAAAAGTCTGCGGTGTTTCTCCTTCCAACCAGAACTGAGGAGTGAAGCTGTTCCCCCCGCGCTGAGCTGTGTTCTCCCGTGCGCTCCTCTCTGCGTAATTTATCCAAACGGGACGACTCGGGCTGAGAGGAAACTCGAGTGTCTCTCCTTCAATCACACTTTTCTTTCTTCCAAAGTTTAAACCAAAGCAGCAGAGCGGACTGAGGACTCATCCAGGGAATTAAAAAGTCCACTTTAGAGACACAACCCGAGAAAAACTGTCACTTGAGGCTCAAAATAAAATCCAAATTCCACGCGCCCCGGCAGCAGCTCCGTCTCCTCTTCTTTTCCGTCCTCCCTCTCTTGTCTCTCCTCTCGCTGTGCAAGGTGTGTGCGCGTCTGGGCTCAACTTGAGAGGCTGTATCCACTCGTCCGCGGGATGGAGGGAGGAGAGGACCGAGGAGGAGGAGGTCTGACACTTGCACCAGCCGGCAGAGGAGGAGGAGGAGGAGGAGGAAGAGCAGCGGAGGCTGTGGGGCTGAGGAGGGTGGAGAGTGGGGGCGGGACTTGAATATTTGAGTGTCAGTTGAGCAGCCAATGAAGTGTCCAGGAATTGATTTGGTCTTTTTTTGTAAATTCTTTCATTATTTCAGATTTCTTTATGCGGTTTTTATTATATTTTCATTCACTGTTGGAGGCATCCAACCCACAACTATAGCAACTGTTGAAGTATCTGCAATGTATTCAATTTTAAAAGAAAGTGAAATCAACTAGAATACAAAAAAAAATAAAAATAAAAACAAGAGGGCATTGAAAGATGTTTAAAAAATGAATGACTGCAAAACCAAAAGCCTTCACATCAGAAATAGATTTTCATGGATAGCGGAGTTTGCACTGCAGGAAAAAAAACTTGATTCGAAATCAAATTCAAAGTTTGAAATAAGATTTGCTGTAAAATGAGGCCAAAGTCTCTGTGTGGTTTGTGTGTGTGCGCACATTTACATGTCGTTTATCCTTGTAAAGCCTCTCTCTGCATTATTCATACAAAGACACACACTACACCTGTTCTCTCTGTAATCGATAGACACCCACACACACACACACACACACAGGCGTGTGACAGCTTGTACAACTGCAATATGATGTGATGCACCTTGTAATAAAACTCATTCACTTTCTATTGATAGGACATATGTGTATGTGTGTGTGTGTTTTTTGGGACTATATTTCATAAGGCAGCACGCCTGCTTCCCTTTGTCAGCTAAATGTGTAAAAGCTAAAGAGATGACATTGTGACTTATTGAATTGCAAATCAGTCGCTGGGTGGAGGGATGGAGGGATGGAGGGTTTCCGGAGATGGGCGACCGCCTGTCTGTCCGTCTGTCTGACTCCAGGGTCTCTACAACAGACTAAGAAGGAGCAACAGCACCCCCTAGCGTCAAAAAGAAGCGAAACTGAGGTAATGGCATGCACAGAACACCTCTCCATCCATTCATCCCTCGTCCGTCCTTAATTAGCAGTATCCTCTTTCCTTGATGCATCTATCCTTTAATTTATCCTTCTGTCAATTCCCTCTCTTCTTCTCAATGTAATCAACCACGTGAACTCAGCTGAGCCTGCACACTCTTTTTCCTCCTTCACTCACTTTCCCCCCCAAACACAACTCCATAAAGTCTGGGCCATCTGTCCACAGCGTTATGAAGGAGAACCAAATCAGCAACATTTTAAAATATTATTCTAATTTCCACTCAATGACTTTTTCCTTCAGCCAGCCGCAGCGCTCCCCGTGACTTAAGCCTGAAAGATCTTTTTTTATTTTTTTATTTTTAAACTGATCTATCCGTCTTGGGGCTTCAGCCACGGCGAGGTATTAGTTCAGCAAGCATGCAGTAAAAAGTAATATTTGTACAAATACAGCGTCTGTATACCAATGAGGCCCCACTGGCTGTTGAGAGGAAATTTGATACAGAATAAGAAGAATTGCAGATAATTCTCTTCGTATCTAGAGGCAGAAAAGATTACACATTTCAAAGTATGAGAAGAAAATTCTGCTGTTAAATATAAATATTGACATTCTAGATATCGGTTATAAATATTCTTTAGCCTATAAAGAAAGTTGAATTTGTCTCTATGGCGACGCCTCAGAGCAGCATATCATTCATTATATCACAAAAAGGAAGTCGTTCATTTATCACAGATGCGTTGTCATTTTGAGGAGTAACTTCGAATACAACCTGTAATGGATGTTACAGGATAAATGAAGATCATGCTCTGAAATGCTTGTTGATGACCACAGTCACTGACCTGTTCTACTTCAGCACTGCAGACAGGACGAGTCCCACACAAGCTCAGTTCCTTAAATATACAAGTCCCACTTTTTATGGCGCGTATGTCAGACTTGCTGCACTTTGCCTCCGTTTCTGATGCTGCTCTAATTTAAAGGTGTGTTGGACGGGGCTCAAGTCTTGAGAGTGTGAAGGTGGGTAACAGAAGGTGACTTGTAGTGGTGCAGCCACCGTTATTATAATATCTGCTTTACAGTGGTACATTAAGCTTCTGTACTTAAGTATATTTTTAATGTAACTTAAGCAGATTTACCTTTGGTTACATAATCAATAGCAAGAGGGGAATTGATGTACTGATCCAATCAGAGCGAGCAGGTAACATTAGGCCACGCCTCCTATGGCAGAGACTCAACCATAATGATGTAATAGACCAGAGCCATTAAGGAATACGACAAAATGAGAAAGTACTTTTACTTTTCACACTTAGTATATATATCTAAAAACAAGTACTTACTTTTTGGCAAGTAGAAAGGTTATGGTGGTACTTATACAACATTTTTGTCTATTTATTTGTAATTTTACAGAGTAAACTTTTTGAGTACGTCCTCCACCACTGCTGCCTTTACAATGCATTGACTCCAAGAGTAGTGTGAGAACTGAAGAGGACAAAGTCAAGTAGTATTTCAATACTACAGAGTTCCATCATTATACGAGCGTTTAAATGTCAAAGAGCCTCTGAAGAACTGATGACGAATACAAACCTATGTGCCTTCATGCAGGTGAACAGAAAGGTGAGTGAGGAGCAGACTTGTTATTGAACTTCTTGCATAAAGTGCACATCACGCCGGTCCCAGGAGACACAGAGACGCTGATTTTAAAATTTTAAAATCGAAAAAAATATAAGAGCTGTGTGCGCCCATAATTCCCCTCCTTACTTTGAAGTCACTGACAGTATTTAATTTTAAAGTTGTTATCACAGCCATTAAAAGTACTTGTGATTCCGGTTTAGAGTTTAGGAAGCAGAGCAGGTCTGACTGGAGCTGAGCATGAAAAAGTGTTGAGGGGACACTGGACAGAGGCAGAATATTTAATATGAATATCAAGACTTACAGCTTCTCCATTAGGCAGGAAGGCAAGACCGAACTAGTTCTCCAGGCAAGTGTAGAATGAGTTGTTATCAACAGGGAACAGAGTAGAAACACAAACTGAGACAAACAGAGGAGAGGACGTGGGAACACAGTCCAAATACACAGGGGAGGCAACTGGACACAGGTGAGACATATCAGGGCGGAGCAAACACTCACCGAAACAGGAAGTAAAACAACCAGAGAGATGCAAGTGAAGAGAATACAAAATAAAAGTCCCAGTAAAAGTTTTGATTTTTCTCTTTGTCTGTATGGTGGATATGTAATACACTTGCCAAAGAAGAAAATAGAAACAAGAGACTAACACTACATACCGACCACTGAGCATAAAAGCCACCAGATCGTCCACCATCTTATACCAAGCATGCTCCACCCTGAGCCGAGCCTTCAGCAGTCCTGTAAGAACCTTCCCCGGGTCCATACCCCCCCCCCCCGGGCCCCATTCTTACCGCTCAGCCAGATGGTTCATTTGGCAGCAGCTGATATCAAGTTGATGTGTTTACCGTTTTTCATAGCTTGATATTTGGGACCATACACAATCAACTGGAATGAAAACACTCCCCCGAGACTCCAAACTAAACCAAACTTAACAACTCAACACACCCGCCAGATATGACATACTTCCTCTTGACCAGCAACCAAGGGCCTGTCCACAGGGACCGGACTGGACCTAAACACTCCAAGCTTTCACAGACTGCAGAGAATCATCTTCACACAGAGAATATGAGTTTGGTGCTTTTTCTCCAAAGTTCTCAAATTAACCTCGGCCCTCCACCTTCCACCACTCCCCAACGTTGAGATAGACACTGAAAGTACACATGTTCGCTTTAGGGCTCAACATAAATTATCATAGCTTATATATTGCTTGATACTAGCTTATTGCAGATATTTATTATCGGCATATGAAAAAGGAGAGAGACAGTGTAGAACAGAACAGCAGCGATTTGATTCTGCATGAGAGATGCCCTGCTCCAGTCAAGTCACTCAAGTTTATCTATAAAACACATTAAAACATCCAGAGTTGACCGACGTGCTGTGCGATAACAATCACCAGGAGTTAAAACAGCTAAAAAGTCCATCTGTGAATCCTGTTTACTGAACATCAAGAAGTTTCTTTGCAACTCCACTTCTCTCAGAAAACTAATTGGGATACTTCACACAACTGACTGGAACTCATCGTTAACTCCAGCAGAGCGTACGTACACCACATTCATTTAAAAGCACAGGAGGACAAAGCAAGGGGACTGAGCCGAGGACACTCATCGTGCTCCTTTGACGTTCACAGTCAAAATAATGTTTGTGTGTGAGCGGCTGAGGTTTGTTTGCCGCAGTGGCTTCGACTTTCATCCTTATATTCGAGCGCTGGGAGAAACGACGACAACAGAGGGGCGAGCGATACAGACAGAGCTCCTCTCTCTCTCGGGTCAAATGTCTCTTGTAGAAATTCTGTCGACAGCTTGTTCAGACCATACACTCCACTCAGCGGCTGGAGGAAGATAAGCGCCACTGACAAACCTCCCTATTTACTTGTAATTTCCTCCCTCTCTCTCTCTTTCCATCTCACTTTCTCTCCCTTGCTCCCTCTGCCCATCTCTCCCTGCAGTTGGAAAACCATAGCCATCACTTTGCTCAGTGGAGCAAACTGAATACATTAGAATCCAATTAAGGCTGGTGAGGAGAACTGCTCAGGCTTACAGTGTGCGGGCGTGTGTGTGTCCATGTGTGTTTGCACGCTCGTGTGTATGTGCGTTGATCATGTCTGATAGCTTATGCCCAGCCAGACTGAGGAGGGACGTCTGTGCGGAAAGTTTTGGGAGACAGCTTGAGTCTTTGTGTAAATCATAGCCTACTGTGTGTGTGTGTGTGTGTGTGTGTGTGTTATTATTACACATGCTGTCATAGTGTATTGAGTCACTGACAGGGGACGCCTTTCTGTCTCACTCCAACTGGTTTCTGTTGCCGTATTAACGCACAGCAAGACCACTGTCAGGAACAGTAAATCAGAGCTGCAGTGAGTGAGTGTGTGTGTGTGTGTGTGTGTGTGTGTGTGTGTGTGTGTGTGTGTGTGTGTGTGTGTGTGTGTGTGTGTGTATAAAGCCGAGGTACACAAAGACCTCACACATCTAAGATATCACAGATGAACACATATAGCTGGAGGGTTAACACTTATCTACACACACACACACACACACACACACACAGAGAGAAAAACCATGAACATTTATAGACGCACAAATTGTTATCACTAACATTCATGCTCGAACACATGTCGACCAAGTTCCACTGACTTCTGCAGAAACAAGAACAGAACCATAAATCTTAGCTTTGGCTTGGTTCGTCTTTGTTTCATTATTTTCATCATTTTGCCTTTTCTGAGCTTTATAAAGAAATTTTAAACAGGAAACACAAAAAAATACACAGGCAAACCGTCAAATTGTACCTTTTCTCTTTCTTTGCTTTGTACATTTTGTTAAAAATGTAGTTTAAAACGAGTTTAAAAGATGAATCAAATCTTTAGTGTATTCAGAGACCGCCTGGTGTCCGTGTGAGTGCACCCAGCAGCGATGGGAGCAGAGGGTTAGATGTAAATGTTGCAGCCATGATGACTACACGCTCCTCTTCCAGATCTCCTCTACAGCCTCTGTCACTGCGATCACACACACACACACACCAGCAGCGGCCAGAGATCAATTACACACAACCCCCCCGCCCCTCCCCACTTCTGCAGCTACAGATGCAATTTACTTGCCCACCATAAATCAATGGAGACAAGTGGGGCTAATTTAGACCATTTGATGTCAATTTGGCCTTGACCCTTTCCTATCACACACACGAAGATACATTTTCACTCTCTCATACACACACACACACACACACACACACACTAACACACACACACAACTAAATGACTAGCTGCTCTAGGGTTTATTACGCAGAACTGAGTAGCATCCTCCAGTCTTGCTGGCAAGTACACACACATGAACATGTATGCACAAAAGCACACTTCTTACCGCTTCCCACATACACACACACACACACATACACACACAATGCATGTCATAACTCATGGCCCCACTGCTGGAGATTTCCATATTGGTTCTGTCAGAGACAATTTTGTTTACAGGGCCCTTTGGATGAAATAACAGCGTTGGGTGCTATCAATTACTGTGAGAGAGAGTGGAGGGCAAGAGAAGGAGGGATGAAAGGAGGAGGACAGGGGATGAAATGCAGGGGGAAGAAAGTGGGAGAGAGGGGGAAGATCACGATACAATGGAGAGGAGGCTGGTTAGGGAGTAGAAAGATCAAGAGGAGGGACAGAGGAGGAAAGGAGGGAGGATATGGGAGGTGGGAGGCAGAAGAACGGAGAGATAGATTTATTTTCTGTACATAAACTGAGTTCAAGGTCTGTGAGCCGAGGTCTGGAAAGTATTCAGTGGCACACAAAAGTCCCCAAAACAATAATTCATGTTTACACACAGCACTGCAACATGACTTGTTTAAAGCTCCCATATTGCAGAAAGTGAGGTTTCCATGTTTGTATTTAAATCATAAAGCAGATCTGGGTTTTATATAAATACTGTGAAAGTATAGAAATATCAATTCAATGGAGAAATGCACATATTCAGAAACAGTGTCAGGATTTCTGCAACTTGTGATGTCACAGTCACTGGCCCCAGCTGGAGTCGTAAAATATATTTTTGTCTTTGTATGGTCTGTCTGATGATCTTTTCATATTTTAAGCTATTCTTTTACCGATCATTAGCTTACTTGGCGTTTTAAGTTTCCCATTGACTGCAAACCTGCTTACTCACAGACAAGCGATTATATTCACTGTTTCAAGATTCAAGCTACAAAAAAGGGCAAACTGTTTAATGGCTTTTATTTCTCCATTTTGCTCCCAGTAATGTTCCATCCATGCACTTGCACCTTTACGTCACTGTCGGTTCCTCCTCTGCAGTCCTAATCAATAGCATTCACACATCAGCCTATTGGAACCAATTGCAAGTGTGATAATGCAACTCAAAATCTTTGTTGGAACGAAAAGGCATCAAAAGAAGGAGCATCCCTCCCAAACAAACAACCAACAGTGCCCCAAGTGCAGAGGTGGGTTCCCAGCCTCTGGCAGAAAACGGCCAGTGACTCTGCTGTCCTGACTTCAATGAGTTTGGTTTCACCACTGAGAGGCCGGGGCAGAGACAAATGAGAGGACCACTGAGTCCTGTGAGGGACCAGGCATCCAGAGGAGGGGAGGAAAAATAGCAATGATGGGGTGTAAGGAAAAATAATTGGCTGAGAAAACCACAAAACATGTACTTCAAAATGTCTTTACTGAATATGCAACAAGATTATATGTTACAAAACTCTTCATTCTAAATGTGATGGTCCAAACTAGTGTTTTAGCTCCACAAAGCTTTTAGACCTCGTCATTTCTCACATTTGCTATTTAATAGGAAAGGTCCTCCTCCATAAAATGACCCCCATAGGTTGCCCATCCAAGTACCTGATTATGAACTATAATTACTTTAAGAGCTAGGCGACCTTTAGCAGCTGTAGTAATTACGACAGGAGCAAAGGACAGAGTCAGGTGATGTAGTTGTCTGTGTTAGGTGGAGGTGGGTGGGCCGAATAAAACACAGGGGACTTCAGTTCATTTCTAATGTGAGACTGACAATCAACTTCTTATCCTTGACCCTTCCACAATCCAAACCACATGTTATCGTTGTAACCATGACTACAAATGTCCTCAACACCTCTAGTTAACGTAACCAAAATCTGGTGTTTTAATCATCGGCCGTTTGTCTTCGTCTCCTCACTCCTTTCCAGCAATCAAACTCCGTCATCCTGTTTTTACGGGTTTATCACAGAAGCACCAGTATAACAGTTTTATTTTTCCACAACCCCATTTCTGACAGTTCCGGGGGTTGCCGCTGACGCACTTGTCATGTCCTTTATTTGCACTCTTACTTTGATTACATCTTAACTTTGGTTGAGTTACTCCTCTCTTCATTAATACGCGGGCTGCCATACAACATCTGGAGGTAACAAACTTCTTTCTAATGAGAATTTAGACACTGACAGTGATTTTTAACTCACACTCAAACCCATTTTGAAAAACCCATTAAATGAAAAGTTTAACTATACATTTTGATTCCAATTATCCCATTAGATCACAAATCAAACCTTCCCATGATTTTCCCCTACATTATTTGAACCTCTTTATTGTATGCATGTATTTGTGAGAGCTCCTCACTCCCGGCCCATTAAGATGTTTTGATAAAATCCTCCTTCGTGGCCTCTGCACTCAATTCAAAGCTGCTCCACCAGTCTGAAATAATTTACCACTTATATTCAGGTGCTGGTAAGTGGTATGTAAATGGGAAGGTAAAGATGCAAAGAGTCCCATCCTCCCTGGTACAAAAAAGGTTGTCAATCATGCTTAGTCTGTTGTCGCCCACTCAGCGCTGAGAAGAGGTAACGTAAGGTGAGGCAAAACCACCTGTGAGGATGAGACACTGGCGTGTAAGGAATTTAAAGTATCTAATGAACGGTTGTTAAATCGACCGACCACATGACTTGGCTCCAAACCAGAGTCACAACCTTTTAGAGAGGAGGTCTCAAAGCACCAGGCCACCCCTCTGAAATGAATGTCAGCGCAGTTCAAATGCACCATGCTTTCTTTCTGCATTTTTATTGTCAGATTGTGACGGCACCACAGAGAGTCGGAGCAGTGCACCACTATAAGAAGCTTTTCACCACTTCAATGAACAATCCCTGCAGATTCATGATACCATTTTACAGACGTTTCTCTGCTTAATGTCGGAGAAAATGCACACAGGCCCTGCCGTCAACAAATGTTGATATTCACCATGAACCTAATGTGTGTTTGATTTCCATCCACGTCTGTTTATCTTTATGCTTCTCTTTCAGTCTGTCAGTCTGACTTTAACCGTCTTTAAAAATGTTTGTGTGGATGAGGATGCGATCCAAGAAAGTGCTAGAGAAGGTTTCTTAATTACTTTTCTGCCATTCCTCAGCTGATACTGCATTCACACCCTTTCATTTTTTTATATTATAACTTGTGCTTATTTTTTTATGCTTCCTTAATCAATCTACACAATACCTCATGTAATAAGCAATAAGTGATTTCTGGGGGTAAATTTATGAATAAGGAAAAACTGACATAAGTATTTAGATCCATTGCTATGCAATCTTAAATTTCCCCCATTTCTACATCTTGATTGGGCCACACATAATAAAACAGGAGCTCAGAGGTTGAGACAAGGCAGAAGATCTGGGGAAGGCTACAAAAAACTTCAGCTTGCATGAGGTTTCCCGGGGACACAGAGGCCTCCATTCTTATCAAATGGAGAGAATTTAGAACAACCAGAACTGTTTCTTACAGCAAACCCACAACGCTATTCATTTGTTGTTCCTACTTTGACAATTATTCTTATCATCTGGCTAAGGAAATACAATTCCATGAAGTAGCAGTGTGGCACGGTGTTAAAGTGGTTAGCACAGTCGCCTCTCAACAAGTAGATCTGTTGTGGAGTTTGCGTGATCTCGAAAACAGGAGTGCGAGTGTGACTGCTCGTTTGTCTCAACGTGTCATGGCTGTGATAGACTGACGCACATTGTCAAAAGCATTGTAATCGATGGATGACGGGGAGGAGTTTCAATCGCTCCACAGATTCTTTGCTTTTTGTTTCCTTCACAAGTCCAAGAGCAACAAAGAAGAAATATTACAATATGCAAAATACAAAAATCAATAGAAAGACTGAGTAAAAACTGCTCTTAACCTTGAGTTGTGAAGACTTGAATTTGACGACTTTAGCTTTGAAAGAGAGAGTCTGAAATATTTTTAGATGAAGCAACATCACAACATGTCTGTCAACACCAGTGAAGAATCAGCTTTGGGCACATGTCATTTTAAATAGGATGTACAATATGATTGACGACCCCTCCCTTCACTGAGATGTCAGGATGGACTCGACCTGCATGAGAAACCACTTGCAAATTGTCGATGGTGTTTACTGTTGATTTCCAGCAGGAAGAATTACATGGCAGTAATAAGCCACGCAGTTGCAGAATCATGCTTCATTCAGTCATGCTTTAATCCTCATTAATAAGCTTTGAGTGTTTGGAGTGGAGGATGAGCCGCATAATTGCCTGAATGTTTGCAGATTGATTGCTACCTGACTCAAGATTAAATATTTATAACAAAAACTTAAAGCTTGCAAGACGTACAGTGGTGCAGCTGTGTGAAGCTTCTGAACCTGTGGAATATAAGAATTTAAGTTCATATTCTGGTCCTTGTTTTGATAAATACAGCAAAATACATAGTTTGAACATTTTTATGCTCAAAATGAAAGCTGTGGTGGTTTTTCTGTGACGGCAATATTGCAAGTATTGCAGTATTTAGAATAAGTACAGCTTTCTTTGAGTGTTTTGTAATCAACACTTTGTATGAGGAACACATATAAACAAACACCTAATTTTACAAAATATCAAAGAATTACACACACGCGCAAATTACCCAGGGGGCCTCAGTGTTTGCCACCTGATGGGGGGTGGGAGGTAACTCGTCAGGAAGATGCTTCTTACACAGATACATAAAATCACAAAACACATGTGGCCAGTAAATATTAATTCTCGACAGAAGCTCGGCGCGAGTGGCAACTTAATTACACTCATTTCACTGTGATTGTATCCCACAGGAGCACAAACACACAAACAAACACTCAGCGATGACAATTTGGCCCCAACACTCTGATTTAAAGATATTTTCACATTGGATCATTTCTCCTGTGCATGAGCAAGTGACAGCTGCAACTCAATGTTATTCTAACAGAGACTTTCTCTGTTTGCAGGGATTCATTTCTCATGTACACACTGACATTTAACTTTCTTCTACAATTACATTAAGTGACTGTATATGTATTAAACTGCTGTAACAATCACAGGGTGATAATGTTCTGTACAACTGAGAAGCTCTTGAAAAATGAAAGACTTGTTAAAAAGCCTGTTTTCTAATTAGAAGTCATTAGCATGCAATTGTGAGGAAGATTATAGCAAATTGGGTTTCAGCTTGTATCTAATTCCGGCTATAATCAATTAAAATCTTTAATTACCAGTTTAAATTAAATTCCCAGTAAATTTGCTTTAAGAGGTAATTCCAAAATTAAATACTTTTTAAAGACCTAGGTTTTTTTTTTAAAAATCTTTTACATTAATCCCCAAGGATACCTAACTCCATTCACTATGTTTATCAACGCACAGACACATAATTGGTTACACACAATGAAAAACAGGTGAAAACAATGTCACACAATGACCAGCTGATAAACTGACTAAATAGGTTACATGAGCAAAACAACAAATCTGTAAGAAAATGAAAGCCACAGCAACAACAGAAAAAAAAACACCAAAACCCATAAAATACTCATGTAAATATAGATAAATATAGTTTGGTTCAAGATACCAACTCCATATAAAAACTGCTCTTCCAGACAAATACTTTTATAGCAGTCATACATGGGCAATATACACTTTTTAATACCTCATAAATCAGAAATATTGATTTCTGTAAGTCATGCATCTTGTTGCTTAGAAAGAACTACAATTAAAAAAATACCAGTGGCTCAGCGTGAAGAGCAAAGCATAGAGGAATTTTTAAAATATAATTTTCAGCAAGAATAACTTGGCAAATAAGCAACTTTGGACAAGTTAAGTCATAAGAATGTAGAGCAATCCCAGAATAATATATAAGTGTGTAGTATTAATATTTCAAAGTGAGGATTTATGGAACTTTGATGTTTTTTAGCAACACTATTTTTAAAACCTCCACATCTCAGAAAGTAAAGAAGACACAAGCTGAAACAATTGCACAATAGTTGCTGCATAAAGTATGAGGCAATTCTAAGGGGGGGCCTCAGGAGACCTCCGTGATTTGACATGAAATGACATGATTTGTTTCCCTGCCCCCCCCCTCTGCTTTACTTGCACCATGTAAGTAGATTTTGCCAGCAGGACTTTGGTCTGACTGCAACCTCACCCAAACCTGTCCATTAGTGGGACGAGGCGAATGTCAGAGTCACATAGCGGTAACTTTCTCTTGCAAGAGAGTCAGTGTGTTGCACAGTAGTGAACTCCTTCCCTCGACGCTGAAGCATTCTGGTTTAGTTTCTGCCTGTTTATGTTAAAATGAAGTGAAACCAACACCGAGCTGAGAGACTTCAGATGGTTTGGTAACGGACTAGAAGACGCTCTCCCACTGTTGATCCTTTCATCCACACAACCTCCTCTGATTTCACAACAGCTCCTTTTGGGTTCCCGCTAATATCATACTATTATAATACGAAGGCTAGGGGGCGCTATGGATCATAATAAAACAAACAGCCTGGGTTTGTATGTATATAAGTACCTAGAATAAGAATAAGTATTAATACTTATAAATAGTATTAAACTGTGGACACCTTGACATTTTTCTTCTGACTGCTGCAGCACGGGACTGAGGTTAGTAATTGTGAGAACAGAAGTCACTATATGTCGACACAGCATTTCCTAAAAATGATTTAAAGCAATCTCCACAGACGTTGCATGTTCTGGAATATGATTTTACGACTGCTTGATACTGTTGATAAGTGGCGCAAGCACGTTGTTTGATGTGGGATTATGAAAATTATTATTGCTGATGGTTAAGAAACAACATGAATCTGTTTTTCCCCCTCTGCCATCACTACTCTGAGTCATAAATGCCACTGTGTTATATTACTGCCAGTCCTCTCGGTTTGGCAAGTTACTGCGAGTTTCGTGGAGCATACTGAGCCGTCACAAGACAGGAACAGATCGAGCCTTTGCGTTACGGTTCAGTGTTTTGAATAAAATTGTCGAGACTTTTTCAGTACAAACAGAGAAAGATGGAAAATGAGAAAAGAGAAGGAGACGGGCAGGTGGAGTTGGAAATTGAGCAAACTATAAAAAAGGTCGAGGGACGAGGAGACAGACTGAGATGGAGGTACACAGATAGATAGAGTCAGACAGGCAGATGGAGAGACGAGTGAGCAAATAAGAGAGTTAGTGATGGATGGAAGCTGTGGTAGCTGTGAAAGTGAGCAGGACAGGAGTTGTTTTGAGCTGGTTGTTTGGACAGATGGCTGTCTGTGTGCTAATTACAGACTGAGTGCTTGACACTGTGAACACAATCAAAGAGGAAACTAGCTTTATTTGTTCAGCTTCACCCACACACACACAAAAAACACACTTAGATGCACATAAACGCCGATGAAAACAGTTTGTTCATGCCACAAAAAGAGATGCAGGCAAACAGACACAGGAACACACACACACTTATGCACATAACGAAGCACAAAGAGACAACGCTCTATGTATGCATGCAGTTACCCACAAAGCAAATGAATAGCTACACTTGGCACAAACGCTGGAGGACAACCAGACCTTTTGTGTCATTTCTGCTGCAAAACTCAATTTTTATCCTTTTAAAAAAGACGCATGATGAATTTCTCAACTGTATCAAATCGTCCCTGTTTACTTTTCCCATGTTTACCTCCTCGCTCTATGATTTTATGATTTCTCAGTGGCTCGCATACTGAAAGTGGTCTTCGCTTGGAATTTATAAAGGGCGCCATTGTCTATGCTCGCTCGACACACAATCTGAGACTTCTTTATACACCAGGAGTGAATTTATATCCCAGTCTAGTCAGAACTACACCTACAACTATAAACAGAGGATCATCAAAAACAAAACTAGAATTCAAAGTTCAGCGTAAACATTGATCTTGGGGTGTAGGAATTTATTTTACAAAGCAATCGACAACCACAGAGCTATGCTGAGACACATAGTAGTTGTGGCTGCACAGAACACTTGCTTAGAGTTTTGGGCTCGACTGTTCACCTCCGTAAGTGTCATCAGAATTTAATACTTACCACAAACAAAAAGGCCGAATAATAGAAATATCTAAAGCATGAGAGAATTGTTTGGCAGCAAAGACAAAACACTTTGGAAAACAACACAATAGAAATGGAGATTATGCTTCTCTCCTGACAGTCATTCCTTCTGAAGCATGTGTAATCAATAGACAGATTCTATTTAGCACGGCCCATTAAGATGAGCTGCTGGGATTAATCACCGTTCTATTTATCTTGATTTATTCCACCAATTGTTTCGTAATTTTCGACTGTAAATCCACTTTATTTTGCATGGAGGGGTTAGTCCAGAGGTATGTAGGGAAGTGGTAACGTCATTGTTTAGACCCGCAAACATGACAGTCTCTCAATAAAAGAGTGACCAGAGCATCTGTCTGCTTCCTCTTACTCATCTGATAGGACATCAGATCTTTTCCGTCTTGAACATTAGGATTTATTATAAGGAAAATAGCAAATATAGCAAAAGGCTCTTTTCCACTTAGGTGTGCAGAAGCATTATTCTGCCAACACTTGTGTTGTCAAGTCACATGGTCCAGCAGGTAAGTTCATTTCAGCAAAAACACCAACAATAATCAAAGAGATTAGAAAACAGCTCACAAAGTCCTTTATACCCCCAAAAGTGCAGCCCATCCCAAAGCCCCTCACTGACTGTCACAGAAGTATATTCCCCTTTGGCCAGTTACATAAACTGGATCATGTTCAAACACAGCAGGTAAACAACAGAAACAATATCTGCAATTAAACCACAACAAAAACTGAAGTTCTCCCGGATACACCACCCATCACTCATCCATGAAAACTTTACAAAGAGTGTCCGTCACCAAGATTGTTTTTTACCTCAACAACAAACTGGATCGGTCCACTAACACCGACGTCCTGTAAAAGAGGAGACTGAGGTCCTTCGGGGACGTGCAGGACAATATTAAGGACTTTCTACGACACCGTGGTGTCTTATGCAGTGTTCTACGCCATTATCTGCTGGGGATGTGGATGCACTGAGAGGGACAGAAAAAGACTAAATAAACTGGTGAGGAGAGCCAGCTCGGTCTCACACTGCCCTCTGGACTCCACGGAGGAAGTGGGTGAGAGGAAGATGTTATCGGAGCTGAACTCCATCATGTACAACACCTCTCACCCCCTACACGACACCGTGGGGGCGCTGAGCTGCTCTTTCAGCAGCAGACTGCAAGAAGGAACGCTTCCGCAGGTCCCTCGATCCCACTGCTGCCAGACTCCACTGCTACAATGCCATCCGGGATGAAAAATAAAATACTGCACTGCTTTTTCTCATGTCACTGTACTCATATGGCCGCCACTATTTCTTAAAAATATAGTATAAAACAGCGGCCGAGAACTCAACTCACTGCAAATTAAGAACACACATGCAAATAGAAAACAATGTGTGCAAATTAGAAAAACTCAGGTGTTGTTAAATTGATGAAATAGTTTTGTTTTTTCTGTTTGAATTTGTTTTTTTAAAGTGGCAGTGTGTTCTCCTTAGTGTCCTCTGCACATCACATTATCTCCTTATTTACTTTTTTTTGTATGCTATGTACAAACTGCAGTTTTTTCAATTTCAATTTTTTATTTTTATTCTTTTGTCTTTTTTTATTATTATTCTCTTGTCTACCTCATTCTGAATTCTGCTGTCACAACTGAATTTCCCCAGTGTGTGGATCAATGAAGTTCTATCTTATCTTTTATCTTATCTTAAATACATGTAGAACCAAACCTAATAACACAACAACCACGACACAGTTTCCAACACACACAGACACACAGTGTGTGCATCAGCTTTCTTCTTTCCATCACAGCACAGAGAAGAGAAGATAGAGAAGAAAAGACACCACTTGCCCTTTTTGTAGCTTCACGTCAGTCACAGACGATAGCTCACCGCTAACTCAGAGCTACAGAGTGAAGCTGAGGAACCACAGCTGTCTGAGGAGGAAGAGGACCGTGAGGAAGGACTGTCACGTGCAGGAGAAAAACGGGTTTCTGATGTGAAACCGTCTCGTGGGTGAAGTCTCCTGTCGGTCACCTGTTCACACGTGGTTCCTCATACACAGGTGCTTCCTCCTCGAGATCTGTTGTCATCGCGATACTTCGGGTTTCAATCTTCCTCCTCACTTCCTGTTGTAGATAAATCACCATGGCAACTCATGCTGTGACGACGCCCCAACCAGCCACTGACCAATCAGATCACCGGAAAACCAGAGTCATCTTTTTACAGGATCCTGACAGGAACAAAAATGATAATTGGAAAAAAAAAAAAAAAAAATAGATTGAGAAATAATAAAGAGCAGCAGATATATTTTTTTATGTCCGCTTTTAAAATGGTTTAAAACAAACAAAATGAAACTAGATCAATACACATTTGCTTGTGGAGCTTTGAGATTTGTTCTTTGAATTAACTTTTCATTCTGATGGAGCTCATCTCCGTCAGCTTTGGCATCAAACAGTCTGACATAAGAATTTAATACTTTCATATTGTTTATGAGAAACCTTGTTTATGAGAATTGTATTATATTAGATTTTAATGTCTCAATTCTTAAGACAATAATAATCTTGTCTGCTCCCTGCCACATGGTTCAAAAAGATTTTTTATTACCTTCATTTTTTTGGTTATATTGGAGCAAGAATCTTTTGTGTTCTTTGTATATTTTATGTATTTTAGAATTATTTTAAATGAATATTGTCTTTCAATATCAGTGATTCCTTCATTTTTGCTGTGCTCAAGATTTTATGACCTTTATGTTTTATTTTGCTGCTCTTGTTTTTATATAAAAACAATTAAAAAAAATTTAAATAAAGTTATTATTATCACATTGGAGCAAGAATATTCTTTGTTGAATAAACTCATAAGTTCAAGTGAGGACAACTGAGGCCTGCTGAGTTGATTCTTCTATTCACCAGTGTGAACACCAATAAGAAATTAAACCATCTCTCACGAAACATCTGTGTGGAACAATTAACCTCCTCACGTCTTTAACAGAAAATACAAGACAAGACCTTGACAGCATTACTCAAGGTTCAAAAGGACCAAAAACACAAATAGCAGTGTCCTTCCCTCTTCCTTTTCATTCACATCCCTCTCTCCTCATCCCTCCTTCCTCATCTAACTTGATGTCCCTTCCTCTCACCCTCCGTTGACTTCCTGTTTCTCTTCCCTCTCTCTCTCTCCTTCCGAGGCCATGCAGAAGCT